>NC_030423.2:6197500-6230000 GCF_001660625.3 Ictalurus punctatus | reverse complement strand
ATTTTTATAAAATCCAAAATA
Organism: Ictalurus punctatus; assembly: GCF_001660625.3. NCBI lineage: Eukaryota > Metazoa > Chordata > Actinopteri > Siluriformes > Ictaluridae > Ictalurus > Ictalurus punctatus. The sequence continues at coordinate 6,229,979 of NC_030423.2, read as the reverse complement.
TGACCACACTTGGGATTTGTGTCATAGTCATGCTAGGGGTGTGTGGACAGCACTTACAACGAGTTTTATAAATCACAATAATCACGCACGATTTTAATGACAATTAAATGTTACATGCTAATACTAACTGTCAGGGAATCGTGAAACCAGTAACCGTTTCATCCCTAGATTCTATATAGGCTATTGCCTTCTCAAACCTAAGGTCACTTTACAGAGGAAACAGACAGGTTTACAACACAGACCAGAAAAAACTCATGTTTACAACAAAAAACTAACAGAACATAGGATTTACAGTACATGGGGGGGCTAGAGAAGGAAGTGTTGAACAGTTTTTCAAAAGCAGAGATAGAAGAGCAGTCCTGGAGAGATTGAGGCATGCAGTTAATGTTCCATAGTTTAAGACACAAAAATACCTGTCTCCAACTGGATAATGTAAACTTGGGGATAGATAACTAACGAATATGAATACAGATACAAAACTTCAGCAGAGTATTAGGTTGATGGGGTTTTTTTCTTTATAAAAAAGGGAAAAAAATAAGAAAACATGACAGCCGGACAAAACATACACAAAAAGCTGCATGAGCCCGGGGTTTTTACTTTAATGTTGAGCTTTAAAGAAGAGCTTGTGGGAACGGCTGCCAGGTTTCAACAAATTTCCCACCCGTATGATGTCTCAAAAAATGCACAAAAAGACTTGAAAATAACCCAAAATGTTCAGGCGTAGGAAAGGTAGTGTGGAATAAGGTAATGCTATAGAGCATTTTTGATTTGCAGTATACATCAGCAATATGCAGACATTATATGTGGAATCTGGCAACCCTCCTCACAGACCTTTATTAACATGATACTAATGGGGGATTCGATTTAAGCTTCACTCCCTTACTGAGCTCCAAAATAAAACCACTTTTCTACCATATTTATATATCTGTACCAACCGGTTTGCAATGGCCAAACTGACCTGATTCAGTTCAGCAGGACAAGCATGCATTTCACTTGCTGAAGACAAAACGTCCCAAGAACAATTTAATTTCAACTCCAATATACTGTGTCTATGTCCAAATATGTATGGCCCCGACTGCAGCTCACACAGACCATGTATTGTGCACAGAGCTACTTATCTCTGCTCGGCTTGTTTAAAAAAAAAAAAAAATTGTAATTTTGAAAATATTGCGCACACTGCCTGTTTTTTAGCATTTTTAAATGATCATTTTCCCAAAAGAAAACATTCTCATAAAATTATACAGGCATTATAATAAAATGCTACTTAAAGGGGATCAAGTTTTGACTTGAATCTGGTCTGTAAATGCATCCCAGTTTTATAATGGATTCTGAACATGCGTCAAGCAAACTTTTCTGAACTTTCTGAAATGTAACAAACCTAAAAGCTAAAGTAAACAAGATAAAATATTAATACATGACTCTTGTCAGCTTAGTCAACAGTTTTTTGCTTTGGGAAAGACATTTTGAAACAGTCATGCTGCATACTCAGTCAAATTAGGCAGAAGATGGTAAGCATTCCAGAAAGAACCACAGGCCATCTGGTTCAGGCATAAGGCAGACCACGCTCATCTCCGGTTTAAATCCAAATATGAAGACAGATAGTACAGATAATGGCATTGCGTTACACCCCTACTTTATAAGTCATAAGCAGGAGATTGTACTGGATGTGGGCTGAAATTTGGTAGCCAGTGTTGCTTCAGTAGTATGGTTATAGCCAGAAGCCCAATGAAAAGGGAACTGAAGTAAGAGTGATGATAAAAGCATAAACCAAAGTTTTAACATCTTTTGTGTTCAGAAAGTAGCAGAGGCAATATTACAAAGGTGAGGGAAGAAAAAAAAATTATTTAGTTAGTCTCCAGTTTTGTGTGGGAATCAAAACTAAGAGTAATCTCAGGTAATGCCCAGGCTTCACACTACACAGGAGGGTTAATAATGCCCCTATCAATGTTAAGGGTAAGCGCTATACATTTGGTAACTAGGGTCCAAAGATTAACATCAATAATTAAAACTTCATCTATATTTTTATGCATCTCAAATTTTTCTATCTTGAATATAAGAGCAGGTGGTGGTATGGATGTGGTAGATTCTTTGCTTACAGAAATCTGGGTCTCAACAGTATCAAAACTGTGCTTGAGACACCATATAATGTGACCCAGAGATAACATAAGATAAGATAAGATTATATACATATACATCCATTATTTATTTATATATATATATATATATATATATATATATATATATATATATATATATATAAATAATTGAGATATATATATATATATATATATATATATATATATACATCCATTATTTATATTTATATATATATACACACACACACACACACACACACACACACACACACACACAAGTATATAAAGAGAGCCAAGAACTAATCCCAAGGGGACACCCTGAACTACAGTCGCAGTGACTGATTTTGTTTATCGATTACAACAATATGATGTCTGTTTTGCTGATTTGCTGATTGCTCAGTAGCTTTAAGTAAGACAGGGTCAATGCAGGTTTCTTAGGAAATGGATATAACTTGAATCAAGTGATATGTTAATGAAATAAGAGATAGGAGCAGAGTTTTGACAGAATTCTTTATAAGAAGCTTTGGGGCAAGACTAAGCAAGCAGGGAGATGCAACAGATTTAGAAATCAGTCCAGAAATATGGTTGGGTAAAATTCCTTTGGTGTTTTAAGAAGCATATAACTTTTTGTGTTAAGGGAAGACTGTAGTATATTTGTACTATATATACTACAGTATATTTACTGTATATTTTGTTCATATTCTTATTAAAAGAAGCTGAGAAAAGCATCACAGTGCTCCAGTGAATAAGAGACAGCACCTGGGAGCATTAAAGAAGTTAGTAACAGTAAATAGAATTTTACAATTCCAGTGATTACAGAGGAAATATGATGATGGGGATCAGAAGTTAACCATGGAGCTGAGCACATTAATGGAACAAGTCTAGTCTTTAATGGGACTGGTAATCAAATGTCAGAAATGGCACTAAAGCTAGAGACATTACATCTATGACAGAAAGAAAAACATTACAGTCATGACTGTTCACTTACCTCTGCAGTAAGCAGTACCTGACCAGCGGCGGCTGGACATGCACTGTACAGATGATTGCCCCAGAAGTTTATATCCTCGTTCACAGGACAGTGCACACCGTGTGCCTAAGGAGTTCCGATAGTTCCCACCTCGTGGGGAGGAACATGTCATGTGCCCATTGTGTAGTTTAAGTGTTCGACACCAATGGGGATCTGCCCGAAAAAAGCTAATACAAGTGAGTGTTGAGTTATGGAATCAATCAGGTCAGTGTTGCTTATCCTAATGCTCTGTTCTATGCTTTTACAAGGTACGTCCTATTGAACCTGGCTATCTTTTCATTTTATAGCAATACAATTGCAAAACATATCTATAATACCCAATATACTGTCTTTATATTAATTATTAGCAATATAGACCTTTTCTTATACTTGAAGCATAGTCTTAATGGCAGGCAGTGGCAGCTTATTCATAGGTAAGTAGGTGGGGCAGAGCTTCACCATTTATATCAACAAATTGTTAGTCTTCATAAAGTCATCATTCACAACTCTACACATTTTCAGTTCTGCTGAAATATTAATTACCTCTGTTGAATGTCAAATTATTAACAGATATAAGCAGATGTTCAATTGATTTGGTTGCTTTTCCATATTTTGCTATGCGCTCACTGTCCAATTTAACTTTAATAGAGTTATTATTGTACTTAGTGGTCAAAAGTCCAGTAAGAGCTATTAGACCCCCACTATGTCATGGATCACGCTGCCCCATGCTCACCACATGAACATTTTCAGTTGACGAGGAGCACCAGACAGGAGAATTAATGTTGACAGGGTCACTGTTTTATGCCAAATTGGGCTAGTTCAAAAAATACTCAGCATCTGTTAAGATCTTGTTTTATAGCAAATAATTAGAATGAAATCTAATCAAATTTCTGCAAAGACAAAGTGTAAGTGCAGACAGTGTGTGTACAGAACCATTTCTGCTTTAAGATTTATTGCAGATTGCGAGGGGGAAAGGGGGATTATGGATTGAATCATTCCTGTGCATGAGAAACATTGTTTCCCACACAAAGGCTGGGAGAAATTAAGAAAAGTGTCTCCCTTTTCCAGGGTATATTAGAACTTCACACCTGCTGTATCGAACACAATTGAACAAAGGTATGTCTAAAACCTATAGTGTGATAGCCTCTAGACTTAAATTAGTTTGAGGCTATTTTGTTAGTCATCCTGCCCCACCAAATTCTTTGGTCATGAGCCACTACTGATATCGGATTTGTTCGGGCACAGACATGAGTGAGAATAAATCTTTATATTTACAAAGGTCACTCCTTTGTTCGTATTTTTATTTCATTTAATTAATTGTATATTGAAATTATCTGAACATAACCAATGCAATATACTTTTTTTTTAAATATATATTTAAATGAATGTTTAAAGCTAATTTTCTATTTGTTACTTACACTTATAGTCCAACTCTGGAGTGTAATGTGTCTCCTCATGCACCACCTCATTGTCGCTGTTGGGATACATGATGGCCCCTGAGCCTGTGGGTAAATAATATTTATTGGGAGATTTGTTGGTAACAGTAAGTAAAGTAACAGTGACTGTGGCAGAAAATTACAATGAATAATAAAATCTAGGTTCTTTGTGTCAAGAAGATACAACTTAGTGCATGGCCTTAAAGCAAAATAAAGATTTTCTTTTGTTTGTTTGTTTTTTTTTGTTGTTGTTTTTTTTGGTTTTACAGTTGTTGTTGTTGTTGTTGTTTTGGTTTTACAGTTTGTTTGTTTTTGTTTTTTTGTTCCTTCATTCAAAATTTTTAAATAGTTAAGAAATTAATAGTGAAAAATACAAATTATATCTGAAGCGACATAAATTCCATCCTGCTCAACTCTGCCAGATGCCATTTACTCCCTGAAGATTCATGGAAAAACTCTGACATCTTCATTTTTTCAGTTTCAAAATGTTGCCACTAGACTCCCAGCTCCCCCATGACCCTGTGTAGGATAAGCAGTATGGAAAATGGATGGATGGATGTTGCATTGTGGCAGGATACACACTTTTCTGTATTCATTGCATAACTCTTGCCACCTATTTAGTGTCTATTGTCTATCAGAACCCAAGACCAAGACTCACTGTGTGTACTGTATACTCCATATAAGCAAAGTATGAAATATGAAGTTCCTTTATTGTTTCCTCTCATACATTTACCCTGTTTTACCCTGTAGTATGGTAAAGCTGTACTCTGAATTTTAAATAATATTGTAAGTGTGCTAATACTGTGGACATATTAGACACGAGTCAATGCAGGAAGTACGGTTTTGGCATCTTGCTTTGGTGTCAAGGGGAAATTTGGAAGCTTGCCTAGAGAAAGGGCTTAGTTTGGACTTGTGGAAATTTAACCCTAACAACTCTACCAAAGCTCACTTTTCTGAACAGTCTGGTGTATTATCATCTGTAAATAACCCAAATTCAATCAAAGAAGTAAAATTAATATCATTCCTAACACTGGCAATAAAACAAATCAAATCCAAACACAGTAATATCCTTCACCGACAATTTTAATACAGCTAAAGGGTTAATAATTACAACAGTGTATTTTGGGGCAAAGATCCCAGAGGGATTTTGTTTTTACACCTCATCTAAAATGATTTTTTACTTTTTTATTTTTTTATTTTTACTAAGGCATAGTATAGACTGGTGGCAAAGTAAAGGGAAAAAAACAACATAAAGTGTTTAGTCGGATGGTAGGCCACCAAAAGGGAGTAGGACAACTTCAATGCAATTTGGCATAGAAACTACAAGCCTCTAGAATTGTACTGGATGGATGAACACCATTATATTCCCTTAAATGGTGTTGTGATGATGGTGGTAGAGAGCACTCTTGGTCCAAAATCTCTCACAGGTTTGGGTTAAGATGATTATTTTCATTCTTATCAGACTATTTATTCATCACAACTTGTGGATGAAGACACTGTCATCCCATCAGGATAGAAATATTTTATCATAGCATAAAGGTGGTCAGTCAGAATAATTTGTATTGATTTGCAATAACCCTTTACTCAGTGGGGACAAGAGGACCCAAAGCATGCCAGCAAAATGCACCCCTCACCCCACACTACCACCACCAGTACAACAGAGCCCATTTTTCCAGCCTACCTTATTATTCTACCAATTTCTGCCTGTCAAATGCATTTAGTTTCATCTAACAAATTCTAAAAGAAAGAATGTGAATGTTTTGGAAACATGTATATGACTATTAACATAAAATTAAAAACAGTGTCGGCAATTTATTTTAGTCAGAACCTATTTGGAACACCTTTTGTAATACAAGTTTTCCCATCAAATTCCAGCAGTTGTCAATAATGTAACCCATTAATTCAGAAACCTCTTGACCTTGCACTAGCATTCACCTAGGCAGTGGATGTGCATGTGTTTTGGGGATGTGGCTTTGGAGGCACCAGGGGGGATGGATTTTGAGTTTCAAAACCAGCTAACTTTTGCCAAAAATCCATTACCAAATCACTGAATGACTTTTTGTTCAAGACAGTAAATGTTGTGGATAGGTTACAGATGTTGTCTCTTCTAAACAGACGCAGAAAGTTGGAGGCTGGACAAACACTTTTTCAGTGGTCTCAGCATGAGGACTACAGTATATGCCAGTTTTCCATGTTCTCAAAGGGACTGGAAACATGGAGTGGTCTGATGACTGAGTGGTTCTAACATACCAAGACTCTGACACAGTCTGCTTCGAGACTCACTCCATAGCAATAGTTTACCTTAACCAAAAACTTTAGACTTAACTCATATCACTATATTTCACTCAATTGTAAATATAGTTATATGAATTATGAATAGTGTTCTGAGTATTTATTACACTATTTAAATATATATTATTACAATCTTTATCTTTTCATTCTTGTGGTTTTTCCTGTATTCTTTTAAAATGATCTGCCAAATTGAACCTCTTCTGAAGGGTTAACAGGGATTGGTCACATCTGGTGTGCATGTCCACACTCAGCAATTCAGCCAGATAGGAGTCACTAATTACAAGGGGTAAGAAACTCTAAATAATATGTGAGGTATTGTCACAAAGACAACAAAAGGACCAGTGGTGATGTGCAATAGCTTTTATTAACATGTTACTGTCATAAGAGGAGGTCTGACCGTAAACATGAAATTACGTGTAGGTTATAGCTTTCTACTTGTGATACACAGGGACAAACTAAATTGTATTGTTTCCAGGCAATTCAAAAAGTGCATCCTAACAGCACTTAAATGACATTGACCCTTTTGAGAATGATATAGATTCAAGTCCTCGATCATCTCTTTTATCCACTTAGCAGTTTAAGCACTAAGATGCAGAGTTAACATCAAGTTTCCTTTGAGGTCAGAGGCATTTCCTGAAGGATATCTCACTGAGTTGTGTAGGAGAAACAAAAGGATTCAACTGTTTCCTTAAAGAACTGAGATCACATTTACACTGTGAGATTTACTGTGAGTACTGTTGTGTCCTTTTACACTAAACAGTCTGATGAGAATAAATGAAGTTTAGATTATTACTTAAAAACAGTTCCTTCTCGTCCTTTCTGTCAAATCAGCAGAATTTTAATTTTTTTTTAAGAAGAGTTTTTTTTTTTGCATAAAGGCAGTAAAAGTATTTCCCTTTATTTATTTATTTATTTATTTTAGGCTATTTCCCTTTTCATAAGGAGAAATGAGCAGGCCCACTACAACGTGATCATATATATACAGCCGGCAGCACTCATGCTTTCGCTCTGTAACTTACCTTCATGACTGAGTCCCAGAGCATGATAAACCGTAAACAATTCCAGCAGCAGAAGAGCGGGGACTTTCTTCATATCCTCTCGTTGGTGGTCAGTGAGAAATAAAACCACTCACGAAGAAAAACATTGAAAGGTTCTCGGGATGAAGTGGAGACCCCGTGCTTGAGCAGAGTGTCAGTGTGATATGATGGGCATTAAAGCTCAGTAAGTTTCACCACCAATGGTTTGTTTGGAAGAATCGAATCAGCACACAAAGCGAGGTTTGATTCAGTCGATTCACGAAGCCGAGGGGGTGCAGAAGATTACGCATTTCCGTCTAGTGATACGCTATAACAGTACAATTATGTCAGATAACAGAAGTGACTCGAACTGCACAACACTTGTCATTTCAACAAGCACTGGTCCGCCCGCGTCCTGCAAAACTACAAATCACGTCTATTACAAAGAACGCCTACTACCAAATTACGCTATACAACATTGCCACGCCCACTCGAAGATTCCGTATTTGACACGTGGTTTGTAATCCTGCAGGATGTTTTACGTATTTGTTGTGGGAGTTACATGTAATAGTGGGCTAATTTTGTTAGGAACGCGGTCTGTAAGCCTATAGGATGCAAAGGGATATACTTGAACCAAGGCCGAAGAAGCTGTGTAGTAGCTCGTTTTTGTGTGCGTATATATATATATATATATATATATATATATATATATATATATATATATATATATATATATATATATAAGCTGACAAATATGAGCTCATTTTTGCTCATATATTTTTTCCACACTGATGAACTTGAGATGTTTGGATGCTAAATGTTATCCTGAAATGATTGGATGCTAAACCAGCATTTTCTAGGATCTATCTGGCCTCCAGAAGAGCAAAAAATTAAAGGAAAAAATGTAAAAAGGAAGCATTTACACTGTGGGCATGATAACATTTTGCTGTCTTGGTTTGAGTCCACGTCTCCTCCTATAGCACTTTTCCACCAGATAGTGGAGCACAGCCCATCTAGGCAAATCACCCCTAATCCACCATGTTACTATTTCCACTACCAAGCAAGCCTTGCAAAAGTATTCAACCCCCTTAAATATCATCACATTTTTCTGGACTACAAATAACATTTACACACATTGTTCCAGACAGCATTTTATTTCAAACCAATATGCTCTTAATGTAAATTTCCAAAGTTATTCTTTATTCATTATTACATAATTCAACAGGATAATGATTCTAAGCACACTAGTAAATCCACCAAGGAAAGGCTCAAAATGGAGGGTTATAGCTAGTCAAAGCCCGGATTTGAATCCCATTGATTTGAAACAGGCAGTACATGTAAGAAACCCCTCAAACATCTTGCAGCTGAAAGAATATTGCATGGAAGAGTGGTCAAAAATTCCAGCAAGCCTGATGGACAGTTATGCAAAATGCCTATAAGGAGTTCCATCCATCCATCCATCTTCTACCACTTACTCCTTCAGGGTTGCAGGGGAACCTGGAGCCAATCCCAGGAAGCATCGGGCACAAGGCAGGGTACACCCTGGACAAGGTGCCAGTCCATCGCAGGGCACAATCACATACACACTCACATTCATACACATATGCCAATCAGCCTACCGTGCATGTCTTTGGACTGGGAGGAAAACCCCACAGCACAGGGAGAACATGCAAACTCCGCACACACATGGCCCTGGTGGGAATCAAACCCCGGACCCTGGAAGTGTGAGGCAAACATGCTAACCACTAAGCCACCGTGCGCCTATAAGAAGTTATTTCTGCTAAAGGTGGCAATACAACCTTCTGAGGCCAAGGGTGTACTTACTTTTTCCACAGAAGAATATCACATCTATTGATATTTCTGTTATAAATTTCTGAATACATGATTGAAAAAGCTAATTTTCCTTGCAGCTTTGTTCAAGTATATCAACTTCATTAATAAGCACTGTTTCAAAGATGATCAAATGTTGGCTTGTCCAAATATGTCAAAAATGCCAACAACGTCCGTGGGGTGTACTTATTTTTTCATATGATTGAATTTGAATTTTGAGTAGTATTTTACTACCTTTTCCTATCAAGTCACTATCCATTATTGTGGGGCGTATTAGGGAAGGAAATGGGGAGGAGCACAGGAGCCTGATTAAAAGCTTTGTAGTGTGAGGTGTAACCATCTTCAGCTTAACAACAACAAGACAAAGGAGACTGTGGTAGATTTCCATAAGAAGAAATCTGCACCAGCTCTGGTCACCATTGAGGGTCAGAATATTGAGGTGGTACAAACCTACAAGTGCCTGGGTATTCACCTGAGTGACAAGCTGGGGTGGAACATGAACGGGCAGCGCCATCATTACAAAGGACACCAACAGACTCAAAAAAACCATTAAGAGAGCTGAATCAGTCATAGGTTCCAGACATGGTGGTGGAGTGGAGGATACTGTCCATGGTATCTGGTAATATTCTGTCTCACATTGCGCATAATCTTTATTATGTGTATATATTCTAATGTATGTGTGTGTAAGGCATAATGCATGGCTTGGTGTGCATTACATGATTTTAATGCACGGCATGGAGGAACAGAACTGGCTGCCTCCGCGGGTGCAATAAAATCATACAAACTGACTGGAAGTACCTGTGCTTTACACGGTTTGAACGCACGCCTTCCAGCCAATCAGAATCGAATGTTCAGAAACTCTAGATAATGTAGCTCCACGTAAAACAAAAATAATTAGACTGAACAAAAAACCTTGTATAATGATCACACATGAACCTTAAACAGACCGCATAAATGGCATCAAACTAAATTGGTAGTATTTCAAAAAGCATGGAAGGAGAACCTCCTGAACTATTGAAAATCTCTAGATCAACATATTTCTAAACTCTAATAGAAGATAATACTAATAACACTAAATTCTTTTTTAATATTGTAGCAAAATTAACTAGGGATAAGTCCACCAGAGAAGCATGAACACCATCAATATGTAGTAGCAATGACTCCATAAATTTTTGACATGACAAAATATCTGGGGGGAAAAATTGAAGCTTTAAAAAAAAATTAAAGCTAGATAATTTGATAACTAATCATGTAGATAACAATATAACTACTGTCTATCAGATCAGTGATTAGAATTAGTTTTACTCCTCTTTGAGAGACCTTACTAATTTCACTAATTTCCTCATCAAAATCATCAACTTGTGTTCTAGATCACTTACCTACACATTTCTTCAAACAGATACTATGAGAAGCAATCAAACCTCTTCTAAAAATAATCAAATCTTCCCTTAACCCTTGTTATGTAGCTAAATCTTTTAAACTAGCAGTTATCAAACCCCTGATTAAAAACCTGACCTCGACCCCTGTCAGCTGTCCAACCATAGGCCAATATCAGACATCCCATTAGAAAAACTTGTAGCACAGCAGTTATGCTCATACCTACATAGGCATAACATTCATTAAATCTATCAGTCAGGATTTAGGCCTCATCATAGCACAGAGGCAGCACTGGATAAAGTGGTAAATGACCTATTACTGTCACTGATCAGGGTTATATCTCCTTGCTTGTGTTAGTGCCTTAGTGCCATTTTTAACACCATGAATCATTGATAGACTAGAAAATGTTGTTGAAGTTAAGGAAAATTTCTAAATTTCAAAATTTATATCTGGAATTAATATATTTTGTGCTTTCTGTGTGTTTATTTTTGAGAAATAGAACAGAGAAACTTTAATGTGCAGTGAAAGTGCAGTGACTGCGAGCCAGTCTAAAATACGGTTGACTGTGAGTTACGTCATTTCCAAATACATATACGCCCCATAGTATATTTACACCCCCAAGACTGATTGACATGTTCCTGTGCCAGGCATGGGAAATGCAAATGCAAAATGATTTGGGAATTTCATTTGAATATTGTCAGGCTCCATACAGGACACAGAGGAAGTGAAATAGCAAACAGGGTAATTGCCATTGCTATTTCAATATGACAGGGTTATAATGCGTAACACGCAGGAAATGCAACTGCAAATGTACTTTGTGTTCCCATTTGAAATTCGGCAGACATTGTACACATTACCAAACATAAATAAATAAATAAATAAATAAATAAATAAATAAATGTAATAATAGGAAAATAAATAAAGGAATAAATGACTTGATAAAACAAATATAATTCATTGTTAATTAAATTCAATCCTAAATTTATTTTTGTATTACTTTTTTTCTTCATTTATTATATTCTGTATTTATTTTTTTATTTTGATTATTTATAACTTTTATTTATTATTTTATGTTTCCATTTATTTTATATTTATTTATTTATGCGGTGATTTATTTTTATATTTATTTATTTCTGCATGTATTTATTTCCGTATTTATTTATTTATAGCCTACAGTTTTTTCTTTTTTCTTTTCCGTGTGCAACATGCAAATAAGGAGGCGGTCCTTTCGCAGCGCCAGTTAGTGATGGGAAATTCGGATCATTTTACTGACTCGGATCTTTGAATCTCGTTCTGCAAAATGAACGAATCTTTTTACGAGTCATTTCGGTCATGTCAGCAGAATATGATTAAAATGTTACATGTTAAATTCCACAACAGCCTATTAAATTAATTGCAAAATTCATTCTCTTAATGCAGTTTCATCCATGGTTGTGAAAAAGCTTCTAAACGTGATTTGTTTGCGGTGGTGGGGATTAACTATTAGTTAAATATAACATTGGGGCATGTGAGAGTGGTGGGTGGAAGTGGTCAAATGAGGATATCTATTTTATTCCTTATTACATGTGTAATAAAGTATACAATTCTTGTTGTAGGAAGAGGGCTTTTTTTTTTTTTTACGATGCATCCTACTGATAAATCTTTCAGTGTCCTCATCCCTTCTTTCCTGAATCTTTGAAACTGATATAGGCAGAAGACATGGTACTATCCATCCATCTTCTACCGCTTACTCCTTTTCATGGTCACAGGCAACCTGGAGCCTATCCCAGGGAGCATCGGGCACAAGGTGGGGTACACCCTGGACAGGGTGCCAATCCATCGCAGGGCACAATCACATACACACTCACACACCCATTCATACACTACAGACACTTTAGACACACCAATCAGCCTACCATGCATGTCTTTGGATCTGGGGGAAGAAACCGGAGTACCCGGAGTAAGCCCCCACAGCACGGGGAGAACATGCAAACTCCGCACACACATGGCCCCGGCGGGACTCGAACACCGGACCCTGGAGGTGTGAGGCGAACGTGCTAACCACTAAGCGACCATAAATATTGAAAATAATATATCACTTCAAAATAAGAAATATTACTACAATTAGTAAGACTTCATACATATTATACCTGTGTCACCTGCAACACTATAGCTGTGATCAGCAGCAATGTGCTCTATGTATATAGGTCCAGGGATGCATCATGGTGCAGGGGCCCTCCTCATTTTGACAACAGGATGATGCACAAAGATGGTGAGAATAACATCTGATCTCAGCCTAGTCTTGGCCTTTTTTTGTCCTGACAAACTGGTCTGCCTCAAGTGACTTGAGTTTACTTCCCACACACACAACTCCTTTTTTTCTACCCACATACTGTACATGTCCCATAGTGGTTAAATGCACAGTATTGGGGAACACTTTCTACATAGTTAAAAGACAACTAAGAACATGAGACAACAGCCTGAAGACTCTGCAATGAGACAGCACCCTCACCAGGAGTCTCAGCTCCCTGGGTTTTGGAAGTCTTTTGCTGTTCCTTATTTTTAGATAAACCTAACATTAAACTTTCCCATGGTGTGGGTCTATGTGAGAAAGTGCAAGTATACATAAGTATGATTACCTCAGAAATATTTTTGGTGTTGTAATGTTTTGTTATATTTAGATTGCTCCTGCTCATTTGAGCCAACAATTTTTTACTCCTCTCTGTGCCAGTGGGGACATCATCCATTCATACTCCTTTCTCTGAGTGATTGGAGTATCCCCATGAAGCACAGCAAACCATGGCGGACACTATACAAGGACAACATGGAGGAAAGGACAGACAAAATGCTTGACATGCTTTTCAGTTTATTAGAAACATATTTATAAATCCATTGCTGTAAATAAGTGTAAATAATCTCAAAAGCCAAAATACATAAATATATATGATTGTGCATGAACATGTGTTTTAAGTTGTTTTTATGTTGAACATATTATTTATTAATGTGTAATTAAATATGTGCAGGAGTGCACAACAATTATAAACATTAAGATTAATTTAATTTCACTTAATTTAATTTTACATTTCACTTATTTGCAATGGATTGTCTAAGACAGCACACTGAACATCATGCTGCCCCTGCTGCTAGTCCATTGACCCATTGTGCAGCAAGTTGACAATCACTAGTAGTCTCTTGTCTCTTGTCCTATCTGAAAGTCATAAAGCTGACATTAGTGATTGCCCTTGACTAACTTACAAGTTTAAGAACATAAAAATATTAATTAAAAACAACAGCAACAAGGGAGGTAACGCTTATTGACCACACTGATCCTCAAATATTAGTGGATTTGTATTACAACATTGATGTAACTATATATACATACTAAATACACATGTCATTGTGTTATATAAATATTTTAAATCAATGCATTTATTGGCTACTAATAATCCAAAAATACCAAAAATCGCAGTTCTGTCTCTCTAACTCTATGGATTCAAATAGCCCGCAAATAACTTCCTGGAACTATTTGAAGTCTACATGAATCACCTGACGATCAAACGAGTTGCACTTCCACTGGTGCATCTCTTTCTCAGGGGCTCTACATACTATGACCGCCCCATAGGCTGAGTGCAGTGGCGCTGTGACGTGATAAACAAACGACTCGAACCCGAAGATTTGAGAGATGAACTAATCATTTCTGTTTCTGGTATTGCATGGTGCATTGCCTATGAAGCAGTCACTGGAAGAATTAATGACTCGAACCCAGACTCGAGAGGTGAACTAATTATTTCTGTTTCCTGTACAGAACCTATGGGGATGTTGCAACACATGCGTGGTCAAAAATGAACGAATCACTCTCTGAGACAGCTCGCTGTTCCCGAGTCATATTAAAGATTCGTTCAAAATGAATGAATCATTCATGAACGACACATCACTAGCTCCAGTGCATCATTGGTTGAGATTTCACGTTTGAGTAAGGTGTAACTAAGCAATAGAGATCAGAGTTTTCAAAGAAAATGGCGGCAAGTGCTACTTGCACTTTTTTCCTTAAAGTCGTGTCACCTGGCTAAATGCTATAAATGAAAGTTGTTAAACACAATCATGACTGTAAAATACATCACCATCATCACTGTCGTGCTTTATAAATCCTCTCATTGTAATATACAGGGGGAACCACTTTTCACTTCAAGTTTTGTTTTAAATTTAGTTGGATTTACCACATATATTTTAATAATTGTGGTATATGCACAATTTTTTTAATTCTTGATTTGCGAATTAAAAATATGGTGTTCTTGCATTTAACGCTTATTTGTACCTGTAATTATTCTGTGTGCCAGCGGTCAAGCGTTAACTGAGGACAGAGGAGAGGTCCAGGTAAATCTGTTCCCCCGTGTTGTCAGTGTAAGGGACTAACTAAAATACAGCACCAGCATCACTGTAGTGCTTTATAAATCCTCATACAGTAATATACAGGGGGAATCACTTTTCTCAGACTTGCTGAATGAAAATACTTTTATAGGTACACTTCTTAGGAGTAAGTCCTAATGCGTAACTGATATGAATAGCCTAAAATAATAACACAGACTACTTATTGTGTAGTACAACATAGTTTATTTGTGTTTGGAACTAAACTTAAGGTTGTGTGACAAAATAACAACAACAGCAACAGCAACAACAACAACAACAACAACAATAATAATAATAATAATAATAAACTTAAATATAAACGACTGTCAGAACAAGGGGATGCCCCTGCAGAACTAGGCATTTACAGATATAATTGTGACATATTATTTAATTAAACTTGACACGATTGAGCAATAAAACCTCTGAAAACAATAAACTATACTTTAAAAGACTGCATAATTGTAAATTATCTAACAAATAACGTGAAATGTACCTTATGCTGATGTTTCCATAGATAATAACACTGTAAACTGACATATGGATGATTAAGCTCACACTAACGCAGCTACAGGAGAAAAACGTTGATTTCGCGCATGCGCGCTGAAGGGGAAACGGGAACTGAACTCTGAAGTTTCTGGAAAATTGTCACTACAAAATAATTGGGACATAATGCGAATCGGTGAAAATAACTTACAACTCTCCAGCTGATCTGCACATCCTGTAGCATTTTAGACAGTGCATTGTTACTTGCCGCCGTTTTCTTTGAAAACTCTTATCTCTATCGCTTAGTTATAAATGCAGTTAGACCTGACGCTTTAACGTGAAATCTCGGAGGGCGGAGTCAGCTCCCACTAGGTGGGTCAGCTCCAAATGGGTGGGACTTTAACTCTAAGTGGGTTGTACAAACCTCCAGAGGACTTTGATTGGTTACTGTAGTGTCTGTCGTGTAAATGAAGCTGTTTGTTAAACGGGAAACTTGCAGTTTTAAAATAATGACACAATGAATTCCTAGATTATGTAGAATCAACTAAAGGAAGTGTATTTTATTTGTTACATGACTTTTTTTTTATCATGTGCTTATAATGTGCTTTCTGTGTATGCACCGGGTTACGCTGGTAAGGGCAGACGAGTTGAGCTCCAGGGCATTTACACCGAAGCATTTTACCCAGGATTGTGCAGTTTCTCATGCATGCAATCCAACTGTGCTAATGAGTAATGTCAGTGTATATGCAGAGGAAATCCATGGCACCTTTTATCACTATGGACTGTAAATATATGTAAAATTCTGTTTTTATTTCTGAGTAACTTGTACATATTTTGTAGTAGATTTTGTTGTGAAGGAATGGTTCACTTAAAAACAATTGAGCAATAAAAAAAAATTGTTGGTATAACGTTATTACACAATCACCTCATTGAGTGCAGTTTAAGTTTGTTTCCATCTTGACACTGGTGAATTTTAAAATTAATATTTAATATTAGACAATTATTACATTAACTTCAATCTTCAAATAGAATGACATTGGACATGCATACATTAACGGCAAACCTCTAAGGAATTCAATTAAAACTACAAGAAAAAGTGTGTTTTTCCACATAAGTCCACAATGTCTGAAAATTGGTATGCATGCCTTATTTCTCATGGTGAACAAAAAAGCCATTGGGACACAAACCCCGCCATGATTTTCGCTTACATTGACAATTTGTCCAAAACTACAAAAAATCTTCTCCTCATGAATCGTAGGTCCGATTGACTTGAACTGTGGTACATATGTGTGGGATAAATGGCTTTCTATACAGTGATAAGCAATAAGGAATCAAGTAAAACTAGCTGAACTATTTACATATTTGTGAATTGACAACTGTTACACATATTTCTTGTGTCCATAAATCAGCGGAACATTAACCCATGGACTTGATCTGTGCCACACACAAAGAGGACACTACAGTATGTTACCATGTGTGATGGCAACTTAATATCTCCAAAAACAATTATATTAAAAATAATAAAACTATCTGTTTAACAATATCTTTATCGTCCACTAGATGGAGTTGTTTGTCTTCGAGTTTGTACACTTTAGTGCATATAGATCAAAAGCTTGCATTGTAAACTGAATTGTATTCACTGACTAATGGATGTTAAATAAGCCTTTTTGTATTTCTTTTCAGTTTGTAGAGTGGTCATTCAGACCTCTCTACAACATGAAATGTGTTTAGTTATCTGTATATGCTCTCTCAGAAACACGTGAGCAGGACAGAAAACGACCAAATGAACTTAATCTGCCATTGATCCAAATGTGCTGAAATGTTGTGTCTGTGGGATACATTGTGACATCTACAATGTCAATTTACAATTGCTTTTGAATATTATCCGCAAAATACTTCCATAACGGAGGTCTTAAAACTACTTTGTCGGTGAAGATTTTTTCTTTAAAAAAAAAAAAAATGATGTTCTTTGAAAGATGTCAGTTCACTAATCTTTTCACTATCATGAAAATAAACACAGTCACAAATAAAACTCAAACTCACAGAACCAAACTTATTTGTCCTTTTGTTTGTTTTTTTTTTATTTATTTTTTTTTTTTACACAGCACTAATAAAACACAGTATTGAAGCTCTTTTGCTCTGAGTGTGCCCCAGCTCGCAGAAAGAGACACATCTGTAAACAAACTGTTTATCCAGGTGATATCAGTGTTTTGACAGTGCAGCCTGAAGTGCAGCCTGTTCCAGTGACTCCATAACTTCATAAACATAGCGCTATAAAGGATAACGTGAGTGTATAACGACCAACAAAGTTCAAGCTCAGAGTTCAGGAGAGTTGGACGTGTTCTTCACTTTATGTGCCCCTTCTGTCTGCATTCTCCTCACCCCGGAGGTAGAGCCTGAGCTGCTCTTACGACATTTCCTTCCCACTCGCCTTGACAAAAAAACTTTACCAGGGGGAACAATCCCAGTTTTTATCCCCTTCCTAACTATCATCAAACAAGACAAATCGACAACACGACCAGATTTAAACCCCGAAATGTCTCCTCCATCCAGAAGACTGCAGACCAAACCCGTGATAACATGCCTGAAGACTTTTCTGATCTCTTACAGCCTTATATTTTGGGTAAGTTGTTTCTTCATGTAATGCGCAATTTCGCTGAACTGGACACTTAGCTAGCATGTTTAGCTTAGCTTAATTTAGCTTAGCTTAATTTAGCTTAGCTTAGCTCCGGTGTGTAGCACACAATGAGCCTGCACGCTCACTGCGATGGATTGACCTAGAACAGCTGTTTGACCCGTTGTGATTTTTACTAAATTTATTTAATCTGAGTCAAACAAACAAAACGTACAGTTTCTCTGCAGGTTTGTTTCTTTTTTTCACCTAATTGAAGGTCATGAAGGAAAGCTTGCATTTAAAAGGTTGCTCTCAAAAGGAGAGCTAACTACAGCATTGTTTATGTTCCCATTTCATTTAAATGACGAAGTAACCAGCAGGTCGTGTTTAATCCTGTGAGATGAATTAAACCGGGATGTACTTTAAAAACTAAACATGGAGAGGCTGCAGGGATGGAATGAAACTAACGAGAAAACAGGCGTCCTTTTGTTTGCTTTAAACTTGTGTCCGCACTAGTTAGTAATTCTTTCAGATTTGTTTGTATAGTACAGTGGAATACCTATAAAGGTACTTACAGTTCTGTAAATCAGATGAAAGATTTTATTGATATCAAACGTGGCGTTAATGCGTTCAGAGTCCGCGACCATGGTATTTATTACCGTTAGTAATCTCACCTGGCAGCTGGTGGGGTCGAGAGAAAACACGCACCGACATGACATGCTCTCAGGGCTTTGATTTATCAGATCCTAAACCTAACAAAGTAAAATATAGAAGTAAAATTCATTCACCAGTGCTGTGCAGCAGTGCTTTAATCATAAGGTATGCAAGTGTGTCATCGAAAAGGCAGAAACAAGTCTATGGAGTTAAATTTGTGCTAAAATTAAACAAATATACAATTTTCGCAAACACAAACTGCTTTGCAACGAAAAACTTGACTCCCAAACAAACAGAAAGTGATTTTCTCACAAATGTGTCAGGCTTGATTTTCTCACAAATGCAGCTAAGCAACTTAATCTTCCAAACCAACTGATGGCATTATTGGTAGATTACACCACAATAGAGTGCAGTAAATAGTTTTTAGAAAATTATTTATATTTTTATTTGAAAATTTTATGCAAAGAAATAACAATAATGCCTAGACAGAACATTCAATCATAGATGCACACAGGCTATAATCCCAAGCAATTGTATAGGCACAAACAGTAACAGTAGCTACTGCCAAGAGCAAGAAAAAAAAAAAATATATATATATATATATATATAAATAAAAGTTAAGGGAAAAAAAACACTTCGGCCTATTACTCATTGCACATGAAAGATCTTATCATAGCATATTAGGGGAAAAAATATTTTTTTGTTATCAAGTAACCTCAAGGATTTAATTAAATATCCATTTCAGATTTTAAAAAAAATTACACAAACCTAGGTAATTTTTTAAGAAACCTTTGCTTGTGATTGTATAATGAATAGTGAATAAAGAAATTCAATCTAGCTTCTAGCACCTTGTTTTTATTTTCAAAATAACAAATAACTTAATTTATGCTTAAATCATAAATTAACTTTAGACAAAGAGTAATTACTCAATTCGCACCAAAAAAAATGAAGACACTTTACATGAAAATAACAAATGTCTCAGGTTTTCACTCTCACCATTATACATTGAACATGTTTCAGTTATATCACAATACCTTGATGATGGTGTGTTGCATGGGTAGATTTTGTCCAGGATTCTAAAATTAACTTCCTTGATTTTATTTGGTATGCAAAACTTATATGGCAACAACCAAGTTTTTTGAATCTATCAATAAGAGACATCCAACAAAAATTTCCTCTTGGGACAATTGAGGTTTGAAATTGGGACCATTGACGCATAATTGGCACTTATTGTCATAGTATAATTACGTGAAAATATCTTGAGTTTGTGTTAATCCCAGACTTTACTGCAGGATTTTAAAAATAATAATAAAAAATAATAATAATAAATAAATAAATAAAATAAAATAAAATCTGTTTACTACACTCTATTGTGGTGTAATGCATCTCCTGGGAGACTAGTGTAAATTGACCTATAGTGCCATCTGTTGGTTTGGAAGAGCAAGTTGCTTAGCTGCATTTGTGAGAAAATCAAGGCGACGTGTTTGTGAGAAAATCGCTTTCTGTTTGTTTGAGAGGCAAGTTTTCCTTTGGAAAGCAGCTTGAGTTTGTTTGTGAAATGGTATATTTATTACTTTAGTTTTGGCACAAATTTAACTCTATACAAATCACTAAACATAAATAATCACATGCTAAAATATCAGGAAATAGTTTGGCGGTATCAGTTACAATGTTTCGCACTCTTTTTGTCTCTGTCCCCAGTTCACGCTTTTTTTTTTTTTTTTGTCTCTGTTCCCAGTTCACAGGGGTGATCCTGTTAGCAGTGGGCGTCTGGGGGAAGGTTAGTCTGGAGTCCTACCTCTTGCTAACCTCAGACGTGAGCACCAATGCACCATATGTCCTTATTGGCACTGGTGCAGTCATCGTCATCTTTGGCCTGTTCGGTTGCTTTGCCACCTGCCGTGGTAGTCCATGGATGCTGAAACTGGTCAGTTCCAAAAATTCTATAGAAATGCGCAGAAATGTTATAAATATTAACAAGCAAATTTTGTTGAAATGACATTCATAATATAACTGTTCCATCAAAGGGAAAGTGGAAATTAGTTTGGGTAGCTTCTTATAGCCTATTATTATTATTATTATTATTATTATTATTATTATTATTATACCATAAAGCAAATACTAGGTTGACGGTGTTCCTTTTAGTTTTATTTACTATTAGAGGATAGAATGATTATTTAGATGTATTTTCGTCCATATGTTTCTTGTATACTTCTGTTTTGCAGTATGCTATGTTCCTGATTCTGGTGTTCTTGGCTGAACTCGTGGCAGGCATTTCTGGCTTTGTTTTCAGACATGAGGTGATTTTTATTGTATTACTTTATTAGTTTATGAACATCTACTGAACTGTGACATAGAATGCATCCTTTAATAATGGTATTTTTCCCTGTAGATTAAAGCAGTACTTAGTGATGTATACCAAAATGCTGAAGTAAATTACAATACTACAGATGGCAGAAACCAAGCAGTGGATTCCATGCAGAGATCTGTAAGCATTTTCTTTTTGTGTAAAATTCTCAGCTAAAAAGCACAAACTTCCAATAACTCAATTACTTGTCTATAGTGTCACTGTGTCTACTGTTTATATTTAGATGTCCAAGCACCAAAGCTAGATACTTTGGTCAATATATAGTACTTCCTCTTGCCACTCAGTCAAGTGAGATCCGCTCAATCCACCTAATGGTGGCGCTATAGCACAACATTGTGCATTATAGGCCATCTCTCAAGATCCTAGTGGCCTAGAGACAAAATGCTTTTTTTTTTTTTTTCTTTTTCGGATTCCCTGGCTAATTCCAACATTATAACTGATTCTAAGAAACTGTAAGTTTGACTAAGCTGAAATTTGATATACACACACATTTGTACCAATCTGTAAGTGTCAGCCAATCAGCTTTCTGCTGGCATTTGATATAAGTAGCATTGAGCTATCATCAGCAAAACTTGGTAAACATGTTCATCTATGGTCTCTATTGTTCTATGTAAATGAAGGTGATATTTGCTAAGAGTACTTGGACTACTCCTTGTGGCTACATTTGAAAATAATTATTGTTAAGCCTTTCATTTGTGTGATACACCTCCCTGCTTTTGAGCTTTGTGGGGGTTTTTTTTAAACTGATTTATGTATTTATTATGGGGAGCCTGCTATATGTATGATGTGGAATGCTTATTGTGCTGTTTCAGCATTTATTCTATACCATTTATAATATCTCTGATTAATTTCTGTTTATTGAAATCTGTAATAATGCAAGTAATGGTGTACTCTTGTGCTGTACAGCTGAAGTGCTGTGGTGTGTACAACTACACTAGCTGGGGACAGACGGAGTACTTCAAGCAGTATGGCATACCGAAAAGCTGCTGTATGTCACTGACTAATTGTACCGCTGAAAATCTCAAAGATCTCAACCTGGCTCGAACAGTGGTATACCAGCAGGTGAGATTACAGCCTCCTGTCAGTGAACATGGACCAAATAAAACTTTTGTTATACTCAAGTCAGTCCCGCCAGGATTTTGCAATCACAGAAATGAACACAAAATGAAGCAAACTCTGCAATATTCTGAGCAGCTTGCAATTTTTCAAAATTACTGCAGATTTTCTGCAGATTTAGGCCAAGATGCATCATGTGACATCATCATGACACTCATCAAGCCAAAGCCGTATTTGATTCACGCGTGTTGAATATGAGCACAGTTAAAAGGTTTCATTTACCAACAAACATCACTGCGAAAGACCGTGAAAAACAATTTCATGCAATTGCAATTTCGCCAGTTCTCGTAGTTTTCCACAAAAAAGCACAAAAAGTTGATGCATCGCAAATTTTGAAAAAGGGAACGCAAAATCAAGCATTTGTGGCTGCAACAATCACAAAAAGACTGTGAAATCCTGTACAGACTGCTAAGTAATGTAATTAGAAAATAAATTGGTAACGACGAATAGAAAAAATGTTGATGTTGTGGTTTTTTGCTGCTGCAGGGCTGCTTTTCTCTAGTGACAATGGTGATGGAATCTAATTTGGGAATCATTGCTGGGATATCATTTGGAATAGCGTTCTTCCAGGTAAAAGCTATTTTATTTTGTTTAATGTTCAATTCTAAAGCAACAGTATTTTTAAAACTTGAGTGACAGTTTCAAGCTGCAGTAGGGGATATTGTAAGCCTATCCCTCTGTGCAACACCCCATGCTTCATCCAAACGTTTCTCCAAATCCCCTCCCTGCAGACACTTGTGTGCACACACAGTGCCATGATTATAAAAGACAGAAAAGGAGAGCTACCGTGCACAAGCTGGATCCTTCCAGGTTCCTAAGAAGCTTAGTAATGTTGACACTAATTGAACTTGTGGAACCTGCTTGGTGTGCAGCTGCTTGTTTGGATCTGAAGCTCGCAGCCACAGCAGCACTTTTATAAACTGGATCCAAGCAAACACCAGTTGCAGCTTTGCACTGGCTGTTAAGATAAGTAGGCCTAGCTAGAGTACATCACAGTTGATGTTACTAGTTAACTAGCTATCGAGTATGTTACATGACATTTGGGAAGGTCAAAGTTTGAGAGGATGATAGTTTACACTGGAACACACAGGAAAATAAATCCCTATCAGGCAGCAAAGTAAGCATAGCTTTAGTTTTCCATCACACTGACTCTTCATAGTCATTTAATTTTTTCTTTTTTTCCTCTTCGAAGTGTTAATGTTGTTTCCTGTTCATTTATAGTACACCCAGACACATACAAAATAATTGACAGGCAGAAAAAAAAAAACACTTCCTATCCTAATTGGTTAATACAGTGAGTGTGTTAAACGTTTATTTGCTGATTACGGAGCCTAGGTCGGTCATAGATATGTGTATTTTGTTATAGCAGTTAACTTGGTCAAATTGTTCTTTAAGATGGCAGTGCAAACATATGGTAAAACTAGATGTGCCTTCATGTCTGTTTTAACTTCTGTCCCAGCTTATTGGTGTATTCTTGGCATGCTGCTTGTCACGCTACATCACCAACAACCAGTATGAAATGGTCTAGGCATTTCAGGTAAAGCATATTCATTTTTTTCCCCAAGGTTTTGCAAAATGCTTTGATTTTAATGATAATTGAGCTGCTTAATCAAAATAGATTTTGTCTACCACTAGCTATTTACACAGTTGATCTCATTGTCTATAAGACACAATTTGGATAATTATTTTATTTCTTTATGGATGTTGCTAATAAGATGAGCAGATCTGACTTAATGTCCTTCTTGTCTGTTGTAGGGAGGAAACATAAGGTCACCCATGATATACGACACAAAGGGAAGCCATATAGTTTTAGAATTGTCTTTCATTTTTAGAAAATCCTCCAGCTAACTTTTTTAAGTGTTAGTCCATGGCAACTAGATCGTAAGGAAGGATTTAATTAGCTATGTAGGGGATCATGTCTTTTCACAGTAATTCATCTTGATGCAGTTATGTGCCTTTTGTAGTTTGTAAATGGAAATCATGAAAAGAATTCACAGAAAGTGGAGCGTTTGCAGGCTTTTGGCAGTGATAAACTTGTGAAATTGATGGTATAGACATTGACTGACTTGCCTTTGTTAGTTGGTCTTAATATTATGAATTTTTCAGTTTAATAAATTGCAAATTGTATTTGCTAAAGATAGGTCAAAATCAATTAATTTTGAGTAGAGCTAAATAAATTGGGGTTATGTTGATATGAGGTGGCATTGTATATTCAAGCCTTATTGCCTTATCAAAATATGTTGAATTTTAGATCCTTCTTTATGGGTCAACATTTAATATGAATGAGGTTCACTAACATTAACACAGTGATGCATCATAATGACAGTCAGTTTATTATAAATATATGTATTGCTTTTGTTGATTGAGTGGCTTTATTATGATGATATGTTTTTGTTAATTCACATTCCCTGCAACACAACAGCAGAGGGCACATCTGCCCTGATAGAGTGCTTACTCTGAAGTGATTCCAGTTTTCTGCTTTTTTTCTTCTTTTTTCCTTTTTGTGAAACACTGGCATTTCTAAGTCCGCTGGTGTGACACATAACTCAATTATTACGTTTCAACGTCTCGTATGTCTAAGTTAACATTTTAAAGCATGTAGTATCTGTATTATGTCAATGATAATCCAGTGTTAATAGCTTGCTTTGAGTTGTGTGAACAGCATGTATTATACATCAAAAAGAATAAACTAGTGTAAGTTACTTTATTGGTCTGGCTTTTTTTTTTTTTGGAAGAGGAAGTCTTCTTGTCCTCGAATCCTTCAAAACTGAATGTCTATCCTATTTCAAAACAACATTAAAAGCAAAATATTCATGAGCCCATCTTCTTGCTGCTTCTCTCTCTCTCTCTCTCTCTCTCTCTCTCTCTCTCTCTCTCTCTCTCTCTCTCTCTCTCTCTCTCTCTCTCTCTCTCTCTGCATTTGTATTTGAAGGGTATTGTAAAAAGAGAAATGAAATTAGACAAAATAAAATACTAACAGATTGAAAATTGCAATTTAAATAAAATGTACAAATTAAGGATAATGTAAAGGCACTATATACATAAGTGAAAAAAGAAGGATAAAATGTGTAAAATTACAGAATAAAATCTGATTCTCTTTCTCTCCTTTGTGGATGTAGGCAATGTTGCTACTCTCGCAGTCTAACTTAATCCACACACATTATATATTTATATATATATATATACACACACACACACACACACACACACACACACACACACACTTCTCTGATGCAGCGAGACAGAGAGGACCCTTGCTGCTGCTTGAAGAGTCTGTAGTCAGTTATGAGGATAGAGGGAAATAAAGCTTCACAGATAATAAAGCCTGCACGGAGACCACAGGCTCAGTAATATTAATCCAAGGATCCTTATTGTGTTTGTCAATGCCTATTCGACAATTATTTACACATATTTTATCAAATGTATTCCAAGGTAATCTTATTTTGTTAGCTAGAAGGTAGAGTACGATTTCATGACACAACATCAGTCATAGTTGGGCATAGAAAAATAACCACCCATCATAATCATGGAGACTGTGCGCGTTGTGGAACAAAAAGTTGTGTCGAATGAGCCGAAAGAGTCGTTTCTTATCGGTCAACTGAGCCAGAATTCCCATCACTACCAGACCGCCTCTCCCTTCACACTGGGTTCACAGCAATGACTGGTTTAGAGTTCACTAAAGATAACGACGGGTCGGATTTGACAAGAGAAAAATACTTTCTCAATTCAAGGGCGTATCCTAGAATGATGTCGTGGCGCTGGATTGGCTACTGAGAATGTCAATCATGCTCTGAACGCGACACTATTGGACGAGTCGCTCACTCTCGGCGAGTCAGAGCTATAAAAGCCTCCTACTGCAGTTCCTGACAGAAGAGTCATTCTTCTCCGGTGTGTAGAGTCAAGCTGGAGCAACCAGAGAGTCGGGGATATTTGTATTCCAAGTGTCATTTTTATCCAGGTTAGTCTTTGCGGTGTTTATTCAGTGTCTTTAATACTAGCACGGTGTTTTTCTGTGTGCGTCAATCTTTGTGTGGAGTTTCCTACTGAAGGGCTTGGTCATCCGGCTTGTCTAAACATTAACGTTAATCCAAGGCTTCAGATAACTTAAAAAGCTATAAAACTACTCATTCGAAATGCTTTAGAAATACATTAGTACAACACAAAACAGCTACATGTTGTCTTCTACGAAATGCAACTCTTCTTAATCGTGAATTTTATGTTTATGGTGAGCTAGTTTTTGCATGCTAACGAATCCATGACCGCTGGTTTTACTCCATCGTGTGTCTACAGCTGGCCTCTTCCTGATTCACTTCTACCTCCCCAGGTTTTCACAGCCAGCTGCACTCGCACTCCGTTAACTGTTCAAACTCCGACATCATGATGCAAGTAACATCAGACGCCGTGCTTCAGAAGCACTCGCTACTAAACGTGATGAACCGCTTCCTCGCGGCGGCCAACAACATGGACGAGACCATCATGGTGCCTAGTTTACTGCGGGACGTACCACTGGAGGAGCTGGACGGAGACACCTCGATGCACAGCAACAGTGAGCTGTCCTTCTCGAGCAAACAGAGGGACATGTATGAGCACTATCTGTTGCTGAAGTCCATTAAGAATGAGATGGAGTGGGGTTTGCTGAAACGCGACATGGGAGGCGGCGCCAGCTTCCTGGAGATGGCGGTGAAGCAGGAGGAGCAGCAGGTCCCAGGCGGACAAGCAGAAGATGACACCGACTTGGAAAGCCAGTTCCATTTCCACCTCCGTGGACTCTTCGGGGTCTTATCCAAGCTCACAGACCAAGCAGATCACCTCACGAACCGCTACAAGAGGGAAATCGGTGGCGGGAGTCTGTTACGATAGGGCCGATGACCTGTAAGCTGAACATGGACTACTTACACTTGGCTGAGGGATAAAGCTCCAGCAGTGGACTCGCACATCTAGTCTTACCCATCAACTCTTGCTTAACCTTCTGCTTCTAAGCAAGACCTAAAATTTATTTCTGCACAACTAGTCATAAGTACTGCTTTTGATGGTGGGGGGTGAACATAAAAGCTGTGTAATTAAAAGGGGGGGGGGGGGAGGAGTTTAAGTTAAAGACTCTTGTTGCTGTTAGTTCCATGAAGTGTCTTCATTTAAGTCGGTGTATGCCAGGGCTCCCTTTATACAATACCATGTGGCTTTAAAAGTCTACTATAGCTTTGTTACAAAGTCTTTCTTCAGAGTTTGGGTTATGTTGGGCAGAACCTGAATGCTGGTTATTCTGTTTCTTTCTTCCCATGAACCTAAATTCTGCAGAATGTGGTCCTGTAATATCCCCAGGCTGAGTTTTTAACAAAGGTTCATTTTAGCTTGCTGCTCTTATACACTCCAACCAGAGATGTCCCATGGAGATGAACGTTGTGTTGTCTGTTTGACCTGTCCGAGTACTACTGTTGCCACGTTTTTGTTTGCCCTAAATATTTACTTTTTTATATGAAATGTAATGAAATAGTATAACAAATAAAGCAGAATTTTTACATTGGTTCTTGTATCTCCTTGGTTATTACTTGAAGACTGTGGCAATCTAATCTTAACTGGAGCTTCTTTCTGTGGTTAACTTAACTGGGGTTTGAATGGAATGTGCATTTCTGCTGGCATGTTTAAACCTGAATGCTACCTCACTGGCAATCATTTGCCAAACCCTTACTAAAGTGCAAATTCCCAAACCTGGAGTTGGTCCTACTGCTGACTTCCATGCCTAGGCTTTGTGTGGATGATTTGAGCAAACAGCGCGTGTGTGTGTGTGTGTGTGTGTGTGTGTGTGGCCTCCATAAACATTATCAGCCTTGTCCTCCTCTACACACCTGAGTCTTTCTTTCTCCTAGCACTTCCCCATAGCAACAGTTCTCTCAACTGTGGCTGTTCAGATAATGCTTCCCCTCTTCAAGGTACAATGGTGTTTAAACAATGGGAAGTTAGAACAAACTGTAAAAGATCATGAGTTCAGTGCAAGTGTTAAAAACTGAAAGTTTACATTGATCTGAACTTCATGTAGCTTGCCATAAAGAACATAAGTATCTGGCTAACAAATACAAAATTGAAGAAAATCTTGTCTTGCAGTGTAGTCCAATTAATTAGGTTAGCATGACAAAGTGTAAAATATATGCCTATTGGATAAAATAATTTCTTGGCTGAATAATTAGGGCTGTGCAAAACATTTAATAATGCACTGTTTTGACTGTCATGGGTGTCAATATGTTTAACTTCTATAAGTAACTAACTTTTGTACCAGTAGTTTATTTTTCCTTCAACTTCCTCAATTACTTTTGTAAAGGTATAACAAATCTCTGAACTAAAGCTACAAAATCAGATCAAAATCTCTGTGAAAGTAAATATCAGGATACAAATCAAAAAATGGATTTGTTTTGCTAAGTTGTTCAATGCCATCTAATATTTTTTTACTTTGTTACATTTTCTATTATGAACTGATTGTACAGTTGTAATACTCATACACATGAAACGTGTGTATGTGTGTGTATATATATATATATATATATATATATATATATATATATATATATATATATAGTTGCTTCCAAAAGTATTGGAACAGCGAAGCAAATTCTTTGTTTTTGCTCTACACTGAAGACATTTGGGTTTGAGATCAAAAGATGAATATGAGAAGTTAGCTCAGATATCCATTAGGATATCTTGGCTAACTTCTCATATTCATCTTTTGATTGCAATAACTTATTGCAATAACATCCCTTGCTTGCAATAACTGCATCAAGCCAGTGACCATCCCTTGCTTGCAATAACTGCATCAAACCAAGACTATACATCCATAGCTATTAATTGTTTAAACAATCAATCAAACAGAGCACACATAGGCAACAAGAAACACCTGTCAGTCACATGTTCCAGTATTTTTGATCATTTGAAAAATGGGTGGGTTCAAACAAAGAGTGCTGTGGTCCAAATTGTTTAACGCGTTTAGATGTAAATATCAGGAGCTGAAATTCTGATCTATTGTCTCATCATTTGAACCCAAACCGAAATGTCTTCATTGTATACCAAAAAAAAACAACCCACAAAACATTCCAATACTTTTGGAGGACACTGTTTAATTTAAATTTAAAGCCTCATCACAAAGTTGCCTGCACTCATTAGTTCCTGAAGTAACTGCTTTTGAAACCCCACTACATTGTGCCATTTGTACTGACGAAATGAATTACAACACACTGTATTTGAGCTGTTGCAGTATCGCAAAAGTCACATTTACAGCCACACAGATCTGACATTTTACTGTCTGCTCTGAGGCAAGCGTCACAGATGAAGTTTTAAAAAAATATGCTAAATTAGCACCTAAGCAAAAAGACAGTATTTTGAACATGTTTTAGTTTTTGTGCTGATGAGACACTGACACCGATGCCCACAAAAACATCTCTCTGATTTCTTTGCTTGTGTCAACAGTGTATGAAAAGGTCATCGTAACATGAGCTTGTTTCTCAGTCAGTAACTGATCATGATAGCATGGGGAAGGCAGGGAAACGAGTGCATATTGGAAGCTATTAAAAATTGTGTCAATGTCTGAGTGGCCCTTTACAGCCCCATGCCACTGATCACAACAAGACTGCATGATCATGCAGGCAAGACTTGGCACTTTTTCCAGAGTTTTCCAGACAGCTCTCTGGGCTGTATGTATGTTCTCTGACACTCATCAAAGTCACTTTCTCAACAGCTAGTAAATGACCTAATTATGCAAGATGTGCCTAAGCTGTCTGTGTCAAACTGCCCAAGCAGTCAACTGCTGAAGTTCCTGACTGGAGTTAAAAAATAAACAAAAAAAACAACAACGATTATAACAAAATATTTCATTGTGATTTTGCCTGTCCGACAAGTGGTAAGATCATAAGATCAGTTGGTATTAGGCCATGCTCACCCCACTGGCTTTAACAATACTTAGCCTTGTGTCTATAAGGAGAGCTGTAATGGGTGTAATACAGCACAGTGCCTCTGCCTCAGTCTCAGTGCAAAAATAAACAATAATGAAAGAAGAGTACTTTATGTAGTGATCTTGCCACCATACAGTGCTTTTTGGAGGTTGCAGGGTGAGATGAATTTTAGTACTGCTTCTAATGAGAGCTGGGGATCATGGTCAATACATGGAATATTTACCATGACTTCAACAAAAAATAGTGTAGGCAGCCTAATAACTCTACGGAATAGAATAGGTGTGTTTACATTTATTGCACACTGTATGTTTATGATAAGCCTCAGTAAATAACAATTATCTACTGTTTCTGTTTCATGTACCAACCTGCTATGAATGGATTGATATGGTTATCCAGAATATGTTCTAAAATTGCTATTCACTGCAAAATCACTTCAAAATAATGTAATGTAGATGCTACTCATGCAAGACAGCTGGATACACTGAAGGATTAGAGAAAATACAGTACATTTGTTGCTTGATATGCTCAGTCATCTGCTTTTGAACATGGTGTTCCCCATTTTGCGGATGTCCTTCTCACTGCGCTCTTATTCCCCTTATTACGTTCCCCCTTCAGCAATTTGTCACTTGACACGTCTGGCTTAACTCCTGGGTCAACCCATAGCTTCAGTCAGCAAAGAGCGAGCCTTGATATGAACTATTAATATTCTCTGTATTGCCCTCAAATGAAGGTATACACAACACAAAAATCTAAAAACAATTGAACGATATTAGTAATTAGAGTGGTGCTATATTACAAATAAATTATTTATTGACAGAACCAATAAAGAAGAAGCAGATTTCTTAGATGTTTCGTTTCTATTTCTATCCTTGCTCAAGTTACCTTGTCTGATATTGAGTCAAAATATCTTCTGCTACAGTTAGACACAGTCAAGCTCTCTGCACCTGATCAGAGCAAAGACAAATCTGATTGGTGCACCATGAGGAACGTGTTGCTGGAGAAATGTGCATTGGTGGCATAGAGTGGGTGTGGAGCTCAGCTGGAGATATTTAGGGCCTAACACACACTGTCACCTTGGTTCCCTCCGTTTATTTGTTCCCAGCAAAAAAAAGAGCAGCTCACATTTCTTCAGCTCATATCTAGTTCATTCTCTCTCAATCAGTAAACAACATGCTTTTCAAATTACTCTTACTAATAAAGACTTTTAATCACATTTTAAAGTGAATTTCCCTGAAAATGCACATTAATCTGGATATGTGTTCCCTATTTAAAAAACAAAGAAAATAAATAAATAAATAAATAAATAAATAAATAAACGTAGCTTCTTTTTATTTTGTTTACATTTTCATTTGTACTTATAAATGAAGATTTGTGTAAATTCCAAGTACAAGTTAAATACATTTTCAAAACACAACATACTTTATTATTTTGACTTTGCTCAAGATCATACAAACATGATCACTATGAACAGAGCTGATGTCCCTTGATAATCAGTTAATTATTTGGTAGAAAATACCATTTTAAAATAGCTGGCCAATCATGCCAATTATACAGTAGTTCATTATGAATCACATGGAATGCTTTTATTTCTTTGAGACTTTTACAAGCTGATATTCAATTCTAGACACACAAAGTGACTAAATTAAATGAGTGTCATATACATTATGGTTAAGTCTTTTTATAAAACAAGCAGCAGAAGGTGATAGTTTGATATTTTAAAGCTTAAATAATTCATATCTACCTGTGTATTCAGAAAATAAACTCATATTTCATAAACATTCAGTGTGCATTTTTATAATGAAATGCTTAATCATTTTATCAGTAAAGCATTTATGAAGCCATATGTAAAAATTCAAGAAGATTTCTTGAAA
>NC_030423.2:6112500-6192500 GCF_001660625.3 Ictalurus punctatus | reverse complement strand
AGTTTCTGTTTACCTATTAGATCTACAAAACTATTTTTTAAATCTCCTTAGGTGTTAAATAAACATAGCAAAGCAATAGCCTGTGTAAGCTGTGTGGCAATGTGGTATTTGACAATTTCCAAGTCTCCAGGCCATGTCAGTGTTACAACGGCATCTCAAATCTTTAAATCTTTGCACCTGCAAAACTTTCATGTACAGTGCCCTCTAGCATTATTTGCACCCTTCATGAAAACTAGCAATATATATATATATATATATATATATATATATATATATATATATATATATATATATATATATATATATATAAACAGTCATGTGAAAAAATAAGTACAGCCCACAGAAATTGTTGGCTTTTTTGACAAGCAAACATTTGATCATCTTTGAAACAGTACCTATTAATGAAGCTGATATATGTGAAAACCACAAGGAAAATTAGCCTTTTCAATCATTTATTCAACAGATAAAAAACAATAGATGTGATATTATTCTGTGGAAAAAGTAAGTACACCCTTGGCCTCAGAAGGTGGGCATTGCCCCCTTTAGCAGAAATAACTTTTTGTAGGCGTTTTGCATAATTGTCCACCAGGCTTGCTGGAATTTTTGACCACTCTTCCATGTAATATTCTTTCGGTTGCAAGATGTGTGAGGGGTTTCTTGCATGTACACCACCCCCTGTGCTTAGGATTATTCTGTTGAAACATCCACTTTCAGTTCAACAACGATTTTCGGACAGACGCCCTCACATTATCTTCAAGCACTCTTTGATATGATGCAGCATTCATAGTTGAGTCAACAAACAGGAACTGTCTAGTTCCTGAGGCAGCGAAGCAACCCCAAAACATAACATTTCCACCACCGTGCTTGACAGTTGGTATGAGGTGCTTCTCCCAAAAAGTTGTCCTTGGTCTGCACCAAACATGTCTGCTATTACTGTGGCCAAACAACTATATCTTTGATTCGTCTGTCCAGAGAACATTATTCCAAAAGGCCTGGTGTTTGCCTATATGCTCATTGGCAAACTGTAGTCTTGTAAAGGCTTTTTCTTGGCACGCCACCCTTGCAGGTCAATAGCAGTCTCTTTCTGATTGTAGAAGCATGCACTTTGACTCCAACAGTTGCAAGACTTACTAGCAGAACCTGTGATGAAATTTTCGGGTTCTTGGAGACTTCTTTTTATATCAGATGGTCTGCTCTTGGCCTGAATCATTTAAAATGCGTGCCATTTGTAGATTTTTTCATTACAGTGGAATGATGTATTTCAAATAATTTGGAGATATTTTTAAATCCCTTCCTCATAGGCTCATAGGCATCCACAACCTTTTTTCTGAAGGCCTTACAGAACTCTTTAGATCTTGGCATGATGATCACATACCTCAATAGCAAAGGGAACACCAGACACTATATATGAGAGGGGGTTAAATAAGACAGGTTCCACCTGCACTCCCTAAGCAGGATCTAATCACTGGCACCCAATCTTGAATACCTGATTCAAATTTTATGGATTTGAAGGTGTGATACATGTAGGGGTGTACTTACTTTTTCCATGTGACTGATCTGTTTTTATTTATTTATTTATTTATTTATTTATTTATTTTGTTAATTTAAATTGTGACGATTATTATTAATTAAACTGTGACTATTAAATTGTGATGATTATAATTAAGATATTTGATAGAGTGTATCAAGTTTATTAATAGGCACTGTTTCATAGAGGATGAGATGTTTGCTTGTATGCACAAAGAATGCTGTGAAAGATGTTCTTTATTGTTTAACCTTTTGATCTCTTGTTAAAAAAAACTTTTGGCCTTTTCTTATAAAATACTCTGTATTAACAAAAATACTCTGCTCTCATGGATATCAAACAATTGCAAACACTACACAGGTCTACCAAAAAAAACAACCTTTGTTAAACATATGTATGGCAACAATTATTGGCACCCCTATGAATTAATATGAGAAAGATATATTTGAAGTATATTCCTACTGATATTTTACATTTTTAGTACACCTGGTCA
The DNA here is from genome assembly GCF_001660625.3 of Ictalurus punctatus. Taxonomy (NCBI): domain Eukaryota; kingdom Metazoa; phylum Chordata; class Actinopteri; order Siluriformes; family Ictaluridae; genus Ictalurus; species Ictalurus punctatus. The sequence goes on along the minus strand of NC_030423.2, from coordinate 6,190,482 downwards.
CCCAGGTGAACACCCTAGGAACAGGAAATTGTTCAACCATGACCTGTTTCCCAGAGGTATAAATATGAGGTAACATAGGCCAAATTTCCTGAGTCATTCATAACAATGGGTAAGACCAAAGAATATAGCAGTGAACTTAACAAAATGGGAAGTGGCTATAAAAATAAAGCACAAGCATTGAAAATGCATATTTCCACCATCAGGGCAATAATTAAGAAGTTCCAGTCGACTGGAAATGTTATAAATCAACCTGGAATTGAACGTGTGTCTATATTGTCTCAACACACTGTGAAGAGGATGGTTCGAGTGGCCAAAAAATCTCCAAGGATCACAGCTGGAGAACTGCAGAAGTTATTTGCGTCTTGGGGTCAGAAAGTCTCCAAAACTACAATCTGAAGTCACCTACATAACCACAAGTTGTTTGGAAGGGTTTGAAGAAAAAAACCTCTACTCTCATCCAAAACAAACTCAAGCATCTTCAGTTTGCCAGACACTACTGGAACTTCAAATGGGATCGGGTTCAATGGTCAGATGAAACCAATATATAGCTTTTTGGTAATAAACACCAGAAGTGGCTTTGGCACACACAGAGACGTAGCCATATGGAAAAGTACCTCATGCCCATGGTTAAATATGGTGCTGTTTTTTTGCCAGAGGACCTGGACATTTTGTTAGAGTCCATGATGCCATGTATCTGCTAAATATTAACAGATATTAAGTGAAAACCTGACTGCCTCTGCCATGAAATTTTAAAATGGGTCATGACTTCTCCAGTTTCAAAATTATTCAACCCTTTCATGGCAAGCATTTTCAGTACTTAGTAAAGCACCCTTTTGCTGTTATGACCTGCTGCAAATGAGATTTCTAGCCAGACACCAGCTTCTGGCAGTGTTCCTGAGGAATCTCAGCCTATTCCCCATGAGCAATGGCCTCCAGTTCAGTAATATTGTTGGGTTTGCGTGCTGCAACTGCCTTCTTCAAATCCCACCAGAGATTTTCTATGGGGTTCAAGTGAGGTGACTGTGATGCCCCTGTAGAATCTTCCAGGACTTCTTCTGCAACCAAGCCTTGGTGGAATTTGAGGTATGCTTGGCATCATTGTCCTATTGGAAAGTCCAATGACGTCCAAGCTTCAGCTTCCTCACAGACGGCATGATGTTTTCTCATAGGATTTCCTGATACTTCAATGAATCCATCTTGCCTTCCACACACTGCAGGTTTCCAGTGCCAGAGGATGCAAAGCAGCCCCAGAGCATCACCAAACCTTCACCATGCTTGACTGTGGACAGAGTGTTCTTTCTTCATTCTTCTTCCTCCAGACATACCGCTGATCCATCGTGTCGAAAAGTTCCAGTTTTGTTTCATCACTCCACAACACAGAATCCCAAAATTTCATGTGGGTTATTTCTAAGATTTTTCTTGTGCTTTTAGGTCAGGAGTGTTGTACATCTTGGAGTTCTGTCATGTCTGGTGAAAATTTCATGTGAATAGCGTCATTGGAAATATATTTACTGAAAAAAATGTTGATACGTTCAATACTTGTTTCCCCCACTGTGCACGCACGCACGCACACACGCGCACACACACGCGCACGCACACGCACACACACGCACACACACACAGGCTTGGGGAGTAATGGAATACACGTAATCAGGATACAAAAAACTGGTAACTGTAATCCATTACAGTTACATCAAAAAACTAAATCAGATTACAGGGACATTTTCTAAAAATAGGAATACCATCAGAATTACAATTATCTTCATTTAAAACCAAATAAATTAATCTTTTGACATAATATATAGACAGCTGCCTAATTTTATATTTCTGGTTCTCTCTTGCAGTCGTGGCTCACATGAGCAACCTCCTGGTGTATACACAAATACATTTTGTGCAAAGTTAATTTGGTAGAAATTAACACAAATTGTTCTCTAAAATGGTTTTGTTAGGGTGACCATACATCCTCTTTTTCAGACCTTAAAAAAGCATCTGATCGGGATTTTCTAAATTTGAAAGAATTTCTGGGATTCGGCTTTCGTTTCATTAAGATGTGTTTATGGTCTAATACTGCATCATGTGTGCGCATATTTGCACTACTTTAACCCCTCTCTTTAATTCCCGCCTTCTCGCACACCAATTGGTCGAGTATAAAAAGCTTGCAGCAACTATTGGCCAAATTCCTGCCTCTCAACCATGAGCCTACTCTCACTGAATGCGCTGGATAATAGCAGCAAACAAAGCTGTCTTGATTCTAAACAATGCCCTTGGCCATATAAAGTCATTCTTAATTTCATGTTATCACACTGCTTAATATTACATAGCCATTCAAATGTGTAAATGATGGAGGTATGGCATCTAATATTTTATTTTATTGGATGGAAAAGAATGTAGGAAAAAAATGCAAAACGTGGGCAGAGTGAAACCAATTTTATTTATGTGATGCTAATAGTGTCTTTTTCAGTGTATTAAAAGTCTGCATTCATAGTAACACTGTTTTGAATGTTAAGACACCCCCCATAAAAAAGGTGTGCTCTTTTTAGAAAACCAGAATATGCTCACCCTAGTGTTTATTTGTTTGTTTTATGTTTATAAGCGCTAAAATAAGTATTAATATTTTCTATCATATTGCTTTTCTCTTGACTTTATTTACATATGTGACCTTAAAGTAATAAAAAAAATAATCAGATTACATTACTTTCATATTGCGATACTTGGATTACATTACTGCTTACATTTTTTATGCAGTATATATATATATATATATATATATATATATATATATATATATATATATATATATATATATATATATATATATATATATGTGTGTGTGTATGTATGATCTGTGCAGGCCAGCAACCACCTGCCTCGGACGGCAAATGAAATATATTTTATGTTTTCAACAATGGTAACATTTGCATTAATAGAAAAATATAGCCTAAAATATTTTAGCAGTGTCAATTATTTTGGCTCATGAATTGTTTGTGTAACAATTTTTAATTATTGTGTGAAATTGTTTAATTACAATTGGTTTTTATGAAAGGTGGCAATGCTTTTGGAGAATACTGCAGATATGAGCCATGCAATGAACTCTCACCCCTCTGAACAGCCTAATGTGACTGACCTCTGTACTCAGACTGTGTCTCTTTGCTGCAAGAGGGTTGGAGGCACAGTGGCAGTTTCTCAATAACTGAGTCCATGACTGAATCACAAGTGTCTCTTTGCTCCTGACAGAATTGTACATTAGAAATTAAATAATGGCTTCTGGATCTAATATTCACTCTATCCAATAGGCCAATATTTGAGATTCAACCTATAGACTCAACTTATGCCAAGTTAACGTTCTATCTTGGTCAACTGCTCACTTTCAGCTATTTCTATAAATCACCTGTTCAACTCGAAGGAAGAAAATACATCATTGTGAGTCAAAATTGCTGTCTTGTGGAATGAAACTAATACTGCTCAGTAGAGAGAATCCTTTCCATATTGAAATTCATTTTCAAATGCACTGCAAATGTAAACTTTAATCAGTGACAAAGATGATTTTTTTTTTTGTTTCAATCATATGTTTTTTGTTTATAGTGGCATGTAAGTATACATGTCAAGGGACATAGGCTGCTTGGTATTTTCTGTTGTACAAATGATCCCCCCTCCCATAAAAGATTCTTTTATGTACAACCATAAGACCTCAGAATTGAGCAATACTGGTAAATTGCACTGAAAATTACAAGCAAAACTTGACAATCATGCTTTATTCTGGTCAATTTCTTTTAAAAAGGAATCAGATAAACACATCCCCTTTGCGCATCACACAGACAATAAACCTTCAAAATCAAGTACTCTCTCACAGCTTGGTGGACCTCCATTGGTAATGAAACTAAACTCTCTCTTTACATTTCTCACTCTTCAGTTAAATAGTATTTATTGGTTTCAGTTCAAAAAAAGGTCAATGATTGTCAACACAAAATCTATTTTAGCACCAGTACAATAAAACTGTACTTTTGCTTGTTAAAACACTGTTTGGAGTGAAGGAGAACACAACATCCGTAGGGTAAAGGGATCATTAATTGTACATTTCAAATAAAGCACCAACCATACAAAGCAACTTTCATATATCATTTGTCTGATACACAAAAAGTCAAATATATTAATGACTATTAAATTAAACACAAACAGTCAAACCATGTAAATAAAACACACCATGCACCACAATGCTTGCTGGAACCAGGTACACTGGGGAAAACAAGCTAAGTAAGAGAGGCCTCCTCTCCTCATGACCTTGAACTGTGACCAACATCCAAAACAAAGTCCCTAGAAATATCTCAAAATAAAAAAAAAAGCATTCCACAGGTTTGCTTTTTCATCTTGCTTACACAAGGGCCTTCATACCTTGATATCCAACAATCTCTTTAGGTTTTGTAAACATAAAATAAAACTCATTCATGGATAAGTCTATATCTTGCCTTGAAAATTAGAATTAACTGGGTTTATAAATATGAAAGAACAATACTTTGCCTGCTACACTGCAAAGAAACCAACCAAGATTAATGCATCTAGTTGAGGTGTTGGAAGCAGAGCTGTGGTGGCAACGTGAGCCGAAGTACAGTGAGGTAAAGGAGGGCAGGACTGATCGACATATGTTCTGGGTTAGGGGTCCTCACAGAGAGAAACAGAAACAGAGAGCAAGAGAGACTCACTGGTTTACAGAGGAACCATCTGTCCCAGAGTCCTTCCTGCCACAATGAGCTGGCCATAAACCTCTTAGTTCACCAAGATAAAACAAAAAGAAAAATGCCTTGGGCACCTTTTCAAAACTATTCACATAACCCCAGGAATAAACAAACATTAAAACATATCATTGATAAATTACAACCAAACTGGGCTCACCCTGATGTCAATATATACATATATATTTACATATTCTTATAGGTTTATACATATAAAAAGATTTGAGAGAAGTTACTGAACAGTGAAAAATACCTACAGGTTGGGAACAGAAATTGACTTTGTCCGCTTTGCTAGAGTCCTCCCTGCTCCTGTGAGTGATTCCAAGATAAGTCAGTCTAACAAGGCCCCTTCTGCTGCTGTAAAGGAAGGTAGTCTGGGAGAACGGTGTGTTCTGTGAGGATCTCATCCGTTTTTGATGAGCCATTTTTGGCGGATAGAGTACATACAAAGTGCTGGTTTTAGGAGCAGTGCATCTACCAGTAAATAAGGAGGTGCAAATGCCTGTGTACAGCTACTCACACAACTCAGGACATCGCTATCGGTTGCAGAGGCTACCTCTGACCTCTGAACTCTCATCATCATTGTCATCCTCTTGGAGCAGCTGAATGGATGAACCTAGCAGTCCCTGTAGCTCCGGTACGCAGCGCACCAGCTCGACTGTTTCTTCATTGTCCTCCTTAGCAATGGGTCGCAGCTCATCTGGAGAAATGCACGTCTGGCTAACATTCACCTGCCTCCAAAGCTCCGCCCTTGTGAGGCTCACTACTTCAAACTGAGGGTATCTTGCACGGAAGATGCGAGCTGAGACCTTCAGGCGCTTCAACACATCCAACAGCAGAAACCAGTTGCAAAACCTATAAGTGCAGAGATATAGGCTTAATATAAAAGGTATAATATGCATGTGTAACAGTGTTAAAATCAGGTGCTGTGGTTACTCACCCCTGTGTTAGAGATACTTGAACATGGTAGCAGGGTAATAAAGGTTCAGAGGAGAACTCAAACAAAAGGCAGTCCATGTCCTTTTCCTTTCCCTGCTCTCTCAATTCTTCCTTGTCTTCCTCTTCAGGTTGAGACAGCAGGAAGTCCCAGCAGGCCTCCTGATCGGTCTCTAAAAACGATTCACAGATATAAACAGAATGACAAGACATTCCCAAGAGTAGAATGTGCAAATGCTCCCCCTATTGGACATTGAATTCAGTAAAAACTGTTCCAGACAAGCAAATTCATTCTTGAGTCCCAATTGTCCTTACTTGACCATAGAAATGAGATTAATTAATAAACTGAGCTTCCACCAAATGAATGGAAATTCTGAATTATGCATTTATGAAGTTTCCTACCAAACACAGAGCTGCTGTAAAAATCCCACTGCAGACTTGGATCCTGGTCAGGGCGTCCTTCTAGGTCAGTGAAGTACTCTGAGAGAAAAGAGATATGTACAGGGTAAAGTTAAATATAACTTCTGATTGTCCAGCCCCTTAAAGAAATTATTAAGTAATATAGGGACACTTCAGTTTGCATTATTTACAAAAGCCTGATAATTAATTGTTTGGTAAAATGTGCAAAAAAGCTACAAATGCTACAAACTCTTAATGTATTAAGAGTTGGCGACATAACACAAAGACTTAAGTCCACAATTCATGCCAATATTTACACTGGGAAGTTAAGCACTAAACACCTGCTTAAGTTGATTTTGAACATGGCAGTGGCAGACCAGTGATGCTGGTATTTGAACCTACAACCTTCTGATCAGTAACCAAACATGATCAGGTTTAGATCATACAGACTTGAGAAGCAAACAGCACTTATATTTGCTGTAAAATGTAATATGGTATAGCATAAAACCCAGGGACAATTTAAAAGAAAAAAGACCAATACAATGAAAATCAAATGAAAATAAAGCAAGCATTCAAATAAACATCTTTTAGGAGTCTAATAGGCTACACTGCCAATATATTCCTGCATGTATAGTTCTAATCACTGGTTTAATTTAGAAATATGGCTTCAACCCTCATTATTCAGCTTATAAAATATCACTTGATCCTATACCTCTGTCTCTCTCTCTATCTATATCTGTCAAGCTATATATGTTACTACTGCTGCCTGATAGGATGCCGCTGCCTGATCCTGACTCCCTATGACCTGTCTGGCCCATCCAGACACTCTACATCTAGTAGGAGCTTCCTTCACTTGTGAATCACTCACTGCTACTGAAGATGGCCCCACATGGATAGCCTTGAGATTGCTATGGCTGGTCCTATTTGAATACCCTAAATATTAAAGGTTGAAGGGGTGGGGGGTCAGCCTGTCAGTGCTCAGACCATACGCCACACACTGCATCAAATTGGTCTGCATGGCTGTCGTCCCAGCAGAAGGAAGCCTCTTATAAACATGATGCACAAGAAAGCCCGCAAACAGTTTGCTGAAGACAAGCAGACTAAGGACATGGATTACTGGAACCATATCCTGTGGTCTGATGAGACCAAGATAAACTTATTTGGTTCAGATGGTGTCAAGCGTGTGTGGCGGCAACCAGGTGAGGAGTACAAAGACATGTGAGTCTTGCCTACAGTCAAGCATGATGGTGGGAGTGTCATGGTCTGGGGCTGCATGAGTGCTGCCGGCACTGGGGAGCTACAGTTCATTGAGGGACCCATGAATGCCAACACGTACTGTGACATACTGAAGCAGAGCGTGTCCCCTCCCTTCGGAGTCTGGGCCTCAGGGCAGAATTCCAGCATAACGGCCCCAAACACACCTCCAAGACGACCCCTGCCTTGCTAAAGAAGCTGAGGGTGAAGGTCATGGACTAAACCATCTGTGGGGCATCCTCAAATGGAAGGTGGAGGAGCACAAGGTCTCTAACATCCACCAGCTCCGTGATGTCATCATGGAGGAGTGGAAGAGGACACCAGTGCAGTGGCAACCTGTGAAGCTCTGGTGAACTCCATGCCCAAGAGAGTTAAGGCAGTGCTGGAAAATAATGGTGGCCACACAAAATATTGACACTTTGGGCCCAATGTGGACATTTTCTCTTAGGGGTGTACTCACTTTTGTTGCCAGCGGTTTAGACATTAATGGCTGTGTGTTGAGTTATTTTGAGGGGACAGCAAATTTACAGTGTCATACAAGCTGTACACTGGCTACTTTACATTTTAGCAAAGTGTCATTTCTTCAGTGTTGTCACATGAAAAGATATAATCAAATATTTACAAAAATGTGAGGGATGTACTCACTTTTGTGAGATATTGTTTAGTGGTTACTTCAAACTGCTGGACTTCTCCTCGTTCAAGGCAATATTGTGCAATTTCAGCATTAAATCCTCACTAAGAACATTTAACTCTGAATATGTTGTTTTTTCCCCCAGACAATGAACACAAAATTTGTAGGTCTGTAGCAACATCATTACTACTCATTTATATCTACATAAGGGCATGTACTCGTAGAGGTGACTGAAGTCCAAAAGTCACATCAATATTTACACGGAGATAGTTACATGTATTCAAACACAAGTTAAGCACCTGTTTAAATCTCCATTCCAATTATGCAAATCACCTACACATAGTTCACTTCCAAAACTGCCAGATTTTCTTGAGTAGACGTGTCTGAAATTGAGATTTTCAATAGCATCTAGACCACCGCTTTTAAACACAAGCACTTGCTTTAAAAAAAAGCAAAAGAAAATGTGACTGTAGAAGGAAATATATATTTTTACTGTAATGCAATACATAAAACCAAGAGACAATTTAAAAGTGAAAAATAAAAAACAGAATAATATGATGACTTATGAATAAGAAGATGGCAAGCATTGAAATAAATATCAGAGTCTATTATATTGGCAATAAATTGCTGCATGAATAGACCTAGTTGTACTTCTAGCTGTCCTAGTTGGTTTAATTTAACAATATGGCTTCATGGCATATGGCTCATTATGTGGAAGCTTTTAAAAATAGCACATGATCCAGCACACCCTATTATTTAGCATTTTATTTATTATACTGTGTACTGACAATTAATTGTGCAGACAAATTAATGTAGCTACGAGTTACTAAATTCATGAAATCATAATGTGTTTTAATAACATAATGTGTGGCTTTTAATCACACATGTCAGTGTATTTCATATTGAGTTTATATACAGCCCAAAACATGAATTTCAGTGTGACAAATTGTGGGTACATCTGTCAGACTGCAGAATTGGACTTAATACTGTATGCTAAAGCCTGTATCTCACGAGATAAATGCACTTAACTCCAAGGTCAGAATCACGCTTAACTGACACACGTTTCTATTTTAGGCAAACTTCAACCCTGACCCTTGCGTAACTTCTGAATAGTGCTTAAGTCTGTATTTACTTGTGAGTTTTGAATACCAATGTACACAATACCCGTATTAAATCTCTAAATACGAATTAAGCATGGGATACATCTCCAATTATACTTAAACATAAACAGAGACAAAGAAAATACCATACTCTGTGTTCAGAATGTACACTCACTGTCCACTTTATTAGGAACACCTGTACACCTGCACATTTATGCAGTTATCTAATCAGCCAATCATGTGGTAGCAGCATAATGCAAAAAATAATGCAGATACAGGTCAAGAACTTCAGTTAATGTTCACATCAAACATCAGAATGAAGAAACAGTGTGATTGCTGTGACTTTAACCATGGCATGGTTGTTGGTGCCAGATGGGCTGGTGCGAGTATTTCAGAAACTGCTGACCTCCTGGGATTCTCTCTAGTTTACATAGAATGGTGTGAAAAACAAAAAACTTTGAGTGAGCGACAGTTCTGTCAGTGGAAACGCCTTGTTGATAAGGTCAGAGGAAAATGGCCAGATTGGTTTGAGCTGCAAGGAAGGACATAGTAACTCGTATAATCACTTTTTACAACTGTGATGAGCAGAAAAGCATCTCAGCATGCACAAAATATAAAAATTTGAGGTGGATGGGTTACAACAGCAGAAGACCACATCAGGTTCCATTCCTGTCAGCAAAGAACAAGAACAGAGACTCACCCAAACTGGACAGTTGAAGATTAGAGAAAAAAAATCAACAACAACAACAACAAAAAAATCACTTTTTCCAGTTTTCAACTGTCCAGTTTTGTGCCCACGATAGCCTCAAATTCCTGTTCTCAAACTAATCTGGCCATCTTCCTCTGACCTCTCTTATCATCAAGCTATTTCCACCCACAGAATTGTGGCTCACTCAATGTTTTTTGTTTTTTTGCACTATTGTCTGTAAATGCTATAGACTGATTTCTGCAGAAATCCAAGGAAATAAAACCAGCCCATTTGGTATGAATATCCATGCCACAATCAAAGTCACAAAAATTACACGTTCTTTCATTCTGGTGTTTGACGTGAACTTTACCCAAAGCTTGTGAATTGTATCTGCATGATTTTTTGCACTGTACTGATGTCACATGATTGGTTGATTAGATAACTGCATGAACGTGCACATGGACAGTTGTTCCTAATAAAGTGGACAGTAAGTCACTTTAAGAAGAACTGCTGTCAGCTTTTGGGTGATTCAGGTACAAAAAACCATATTACCTTTGAGGAAGGTTTTCATGCTGGGACTTTGGGCCAATTTAACAGCAGTTTGGCCAGAGTAGGTGGCCAGTGTTGGATCTGCACCATGGTTTAACAGCATCCACACTGCCGCTAGGCTATCAGCCGCGACTGCATCATGAATGGGGCTGCAAGGATTCACAGCATCATCAAGTTAACATGTGTACACTACATACATAAAATCCAGACCATTTATTCTGGATTCACATCGGATTCGTACAAACACTGTATTAAGTCTCAAGTCCATTCACACTGGGCGTGTTTCAGCTGAGTTTCTATATGAGCTACTGGCAGCAGAAAGAGCAACAGGACACTTAAATTTTAACTCCAACATTTGATTATCAGTTATGACTAAGCAAATTTACATTTGCATTTTTTTGCTTCGACAGCCAGATTAACTGAATAATGTTTAATAATTGATGGAATAAGTCAAATCTGAGAGCTACCGGAAACCCTCACTGAATAATGCCCCCTCTCAGCCAAACAGACCAACCTCTCCCGTTTACTAATTACTTACACTCGCCTGTTGCTCATTACTTCACTAGTGTCGGTAAAATGTCTCTCATTTTATAACTCAAATTGTTGTACAGGATTAAATAAGAGAATATAAAAACAGGTAGGAGACCTGCTCAGTACTCAATATGAGTATTGAGCAGATTTCCTACGTGTCTTTATATTCTCTTAATTAATCCTGTACAACAATTTGAGCTATAATATGAGATACACTTTGGCCTTTATATAGGAGAACATAACGTCTATCATTTTCCATAAACAATCTGAAAAGTTGACTCATCAGACCACATTATATGTGATTCAGTCCGATTCAGATGAGCTCGATTTGAGGATGCAGCAACAGTGTCCATTAATAATGGTTTGATCTCTATTTATTCATCATCTTCTATGCTTTTTTGTCCATAGCAATCTGCTAGTAACTACCAAACCGTTTACCTAAAAATGTGGCATGAGCTGGAATTTGACGTGCCACCAACACAACGATAACATGGCTGGCGTGCATTGAAGTGATTTTCAAAATAAAAAAATGGAGTCTTGACACAATATGTCACATGATGCTACACGTCTACATACAATGCACCCAGTGTGAATGGGCCTTTAGGAGACATCAGAAGTAGACCTGTAAAGTACAATATAAGTAGGCCTATAAAATTCAAAATGCATTAGACTAGCTCACTGCTGGTGGTGTGTATCTTCTGCTCACCGTGTCCCATCTTGTGCACTACAATTGACATCGGCACCATGTTTCAGCAGCACCTGCACAATGTGCGTCCAACCACGAGCGCAGGCCTCATGCAGTGCTGTGTAGCCAGCATTGTCCCGGCGGTTCACCTCTCTCACATCCTTCTCCAAGCAATACAGCACCACGTCCTTTATGCAAGAAAGGGGAAAACACATAACAGCTTAAGCAAAAACCTCCATGCACGTTCCATTCACTTATCAGACATTAAAATATCTTGCCTATGGCACTGCAAGGCACATGGTGTGGTTACCTAACTAATGTGTTACTCTATGTGAGGGCCATTAGACAGTACTATTGATGATTGCTGAGAGTTACTTTCTAACAAAAAGTTATCCTTCCAAGTATTAAAAACAATTGTTATCAGATACTACTTCTGTGAAGTATCATGACCCTCAATTCCAAAAGGGCGGGGACAGTACGTGAAATGGTAATAAAGCAGAAAGCAGTTATTAGTCAATTGTTTTTGACATGTATTAAATTTAAAACAGTGAAAACGTGATATTTGATGTTTTAAATTATTAATCTGATTGATTTTTTTTGTAAATATACACTAGTTCCAAATTTTATGCCTGCAACATGTTCCATAAAAGTTGGGACAGGACCATGTTTCCGACTGTTACATCACCTTTGTTTTTAACAACACTTAATAACTGACACCAATTCAACCAGGTTTAAAGAATCATTTTTTTGCCAAACTTCACTTATACAAGTCTTTTGCTGCACATCCATGCAAGGCCCACCTTTTCATATTTTGTGCTTCACTCCTTCATATTCTGTGCATAACACATGAAGCACACGTGTGGCATGTTGAAATAAATGTGGATGTCATTGAAAATAACAGTGCCTAGAAGGCAGCAGATGTTGCTCAAAAATGTGCATATACACTATATTGCCAAAAGTATGTAGACAGCAGACCATCACACCCATATGTGCTTGTTGAACATCTCATCTAATTTCCAAACCATGGGCATTAATATAGAGTTGGTCCTCACTTTGCTCCTATAACAGCCTCCACTCTTCTGAGAAGGCTTTCCACTAGATTTTGTAAAGTGGCTGTTGGAATTTGTGCCCATTCATCCAAATGAGCATTAGTGAGGTTGGGAACTGACGTTTGGTCAAGAAGGCCTGGGGGTTGAGGTCAGGGCTGTGTACAGGCCGTTTGAGTTCTTCTACACCATACACCATGTAGTTCTTCCACAGCATACACCACCACCCCTTCCTACCCTGAACCTGACTTTTGAACTTTATGTTAGTAACCATCTGGTCATTTTTGCCATTGGCCTGAAGAACACAAATAATAAAAAAATATTTCCATAAAAAATCTGAAAGGTTGCATCAGTCCACTTCACAGGAGCTTGATTTGTTTATGCTGTGACAAACGCTGTTTATTAATAATGGTTTGTCAAAGTATTTCCATGCCATTTTTTTAAATGCAGCACCACGTGAGGAATCAAAAGGTTACAAGCGTTCCAACCCATCCCAACTTTTTTGGAATGTGTTGCAGGCATCAATTTCAAAATGAGCATATATTTAAAAACAACAACAACAACAACAACAACAACAATGAAGTTGACATGGTAAAAACGTATCTCTTTGTACTGCTTTTAAATACTAATAAATCTTAATACTAGTTATGATATGGACAACTTAGTAATGGAGATAACAGCAAAATTTGAGATCACAGATTTGATACCATATGCCCTGTCTGGTAGAAGCACTGTAAAACAACACTAGCAGATACAGGTAACTTACAGGTATTTTCTGTTCCTTGTACGTGTATTTGCCATGGAAGTATATGAAAAAAGTACTATACCTGGTATCCCAGCCTAGCAGCTCTTTGTAACAAAGTCTCCCCCGCATTTTTGTTCACAATCAATCGGCGAACCTCTGGAGGTACAGGACGGCTTGGTGTAGATTCGGGGATCCCGGCTTTTCCAGGCCCTTTCTTCTTAGGAACAGGAGATGATGATTCCTTTGAGGCAGAGAAAGGAGTGGAAGGTTTTTTGGCCTTAGGGCTTTCCTCATCTGCGGAGAGGGATGAGGAGCGCTTCCCCGTAAGACCTCGTTTGATCTTGAGCTGTAATGTAGATATCAGGTAAGGAGACAGCTACAAGAAGGACATAAAATTAAAAGGATGGTAAAGGTCCAGCTCCTGAGAAAGAGCAACTAATGGCTTTTGGTAGGATTTCCATTTGTCAGCAGAGGGCACTGAAAGACCAAGTAACAATCCACCTTTCTCCATTAAAGACTTATCAAAAGATGTCATCTGTTATAAATCAGACATGATTTATCAAGAGTAGACATTTATTGAGCCAACCTTTTTCTGTTCCTCAGTATCACACAAGTGCTTGCTTTTGAACTTTCTCTTTCCTGGAGGTTTGTCGTTAAATTCCTGGGTGGATGGACTCTCATGAAGTCGGATGGTCCCTGAGCGGGTGTTCAGGGACTTCCTGGGGCTGAGGTCAGGATTTGAATCTTCAGATGGCAAAGTGGCACTAAGAGGAGGGTCCACATCTGTAAAAACAAGGACTGTCCTATGAGTCAGCCTTCCTATTCATTTGTAGTACAGGATGTGCTTAATGACGAGGTATCTGGTTATCTCTGGCTAAAGTAATTATGTGAAACTTACCACATTTTAAATTTCAACTACAAATGTCACCAGTAAACCACCTGACAATGTTAACAAGCCATGCATATATATATAAATATATATATACAAATATATATACATACACACATATATTAGGGATGTCACGAGAACCGATACTTCGGTACCAACATTCTTAAAATATGACGGTACTTGTTCTTGCAGTAGCGTTAGCACCGTTTGTAATGAAAGTATCGAGGTTGAGATTCTTCCGGACCTGAAGGGGGCAGCAAATACGCGGAAGTGTTTTAGTCGGTGAAGTGGTGAAGAAGAAGAGGAACGCCTACAAGCACATGGGAAAAACTACAGGAGTTTAACTTAGCTTAACAAGTTTAGCTCCGTCATGACTCGTTGAGAGGAAAGCTAGTATCGTTTTCCTGTGTGCAACCGATGCTATCGTTCATTTCATACAAAGTGAGGAAACACTTGGAATTTGGCGAAGCACCTGAAAGACTATATTATATTTGTTTGAGGCTGCTGGCATTGTGGCCGTGAAACCAGCTAATGTTATGCTCCATGTAATGTTTGCAATAGCCGGTTATTTATTAAAGACGCTAACGCATTGCAATGTTATAAACTACCTCTGAATGGGCCACCATGCATCGCCATTCAGCCCGTGTCCTGTCAGCTAAATGTAGCCTAATGTCACTAATAATTATTCACGTTCATGCTTTTAATAAATCGTTTTGGCCTGCCACCATATCAGTGAATTTAAACTAATGCTTGCATTCAGAGTATAAGGTGTGTGTGTGTATGTATATGTATGTGTGTGTGTGCGCGTGTGTGCGTTTAGGAATGCACCTCCGGAGACTCATTGTCAGACGGTGTTTGATAACTAAAATACCCTCTCCCCCCCCTCTCTCCCTCTCTCTCTCTCCCCTCTTTCTCTCTTTGCCAGTATCAGAGTATTTTTATACCACACCGTGGTATCGAGTATCGTGTACTTTTGGTGGTATCGGTACCGACTACTAGATTTTTGGTATCGTGACATCCCTAATATAATATAATATATATTATATATATATATATATATATATATATATATATATATATATATATATATATATATATATACACACACACACAAACAAACGTGTATCAGGCATACATACACAGTCCAAAACTATTGGAACAGCAGGGTCAATTCATCTTTTGATTTGGGTTTGAGATCAAAAGATGGATATGTGATGAGAACCTGGTATATCAGACCACCCCCATTTTTAGGTGAGCAAAAATATAGGAACAGATAAGTCTTGAAGTAAATGAAAGTAAATAATACTGAATATTTGGTGGCATATCCCTTGATTGCCACAACTGCTTCAACCCTGTATCTCACTGACGTCAAAAATAGTTGGTTTCTTCTTCTGTGATGATTTTCCAGGCTTTTACCGCAGCCTCAGTTGTTGTTTGTTGTGGGGGGGTCCCCGGGGGTCCCCCCCGATAAAGTCCTTTCTTGAGTTGGCAGTATGTTTTGGATAATTGTCTTCCTACATGGTAAGGTTCCTCCCAATTAATTTGGATGCATTTCTCTGTAAATTCACAGACAAAATGTTCCTGTAAACTTCTGAATTCATTCTGCTGCTATCATCATGAGTTTCATCATCAATAAAGTTTAATGAGCCACGATACTACCTCCACCATGTTTCACATATGAGCTTTATATGTTATAGATCATGAGCAGATCCTTTCTTTCTCCACATTTTGACCTTTCTATCACTTTGGTAGAGGTTAATCTTGATTCCAGAACTTTTGTGGCTCATCTCTGTATTTCTTTGCGAATTTCAATCCAGCTTTACGATTCTTACTGCTGATGAGTGGTTTGTATCTTTTGGTAGGGCCTCTATATTTCTGCCCTTGAAGTCTTCTTCGAACGGTGGATTGTGATGCCTTAACCCCTGCCCTGTGGAGGTTGTTTATGATGCCACTGAATGTTGTTTTGGGGGTTTTCTTCACAGCTCTTACAATGTTTCTGTCATCAGCTGTTGTTTTCCTTGGCTGACCAATTCTGTGTCTGTTACTCAGTACACAAGTCGTTTCTTTCTTTTACAGGACATTCCAAATTATTGTATTGGCTATGCCCAATGTCTGTGCAATGCCTCTGATTGATATTCTCTCTTTTCTCAGCTTCAAAATGACTTGCTTTTCTCTCATAGACAGCTCTCTGACCTTCATGTTGGCTTATCCTTTTTAACAACAAAAACAGTCTTCACAGGTGAAACTGAAGGCTTTAGCTCTGAACATCTACTCTTGGTTTGAGTAGATGTTCAGAGCTATTTATTGTTTAAACAATCAATCTAACAGGACACACCTGGGTAACAAGGAACACCTGTCAGTCACATCCAATATTTTTGCTTGCCTACAAATTGGATGGTCTGATACAAAATGTGCTATGTTCTAAGTCCTTTAACACATCTACACATAAATACCAGGAAGTAAAAGCTAAAATTTAACACTCTCTTCTCATATTCATCTTTTGATCTGAAACTCAAATTTCTTGATTGTTAAAATGTCAAATTGGCCTTACCGTTCCAGTAGTTTCGGAGGGGACTGTACATATATAAATTGTGTGTGTGTTAGTATATACTGAAGATGTTTCAATATATGCAATAAACTCATCACAGGTGAGCACAGCACTGTGTCTAGCACACTCCCACGTTACTCCCATTGGGATCCCAGTCCCAATGTCACCCATCTGCATACATATTTGTATATGCTGGACAGTCAAAATTTGGGGAATTTTTCACATTTTCCATGAAAACTCACTTCCAGAACTGAAGTTTGTGCTGAAATTGAACTGGCTTGATGGACACTTTTTAAGAGCCATATGGTCAAGCTGGTCCCACAACAGCTCAACAGGGTTTAGATCTGGTGAATGCACAGGCCAGTCCATTATACATAGAATACCAGCAAACTGCTTCTTCTCTAAATAGTTCTTGCATAGTTTGTAGGAACTGCATTGTCTTGTTGTAGGAAACTGTCTCCAATCAAACACTGTTCACAGGGTATGACATGGCATTGACTCTTCCTTGTTCGAGATCCCTTCCCCAAAGGTGTTTTATTGTATTCAGATCCATTGACTGGGAAGGTCAATGAAGAACACTGAACTCTTTGTCTTGTTCATGAAACCAGTTTGAGACGAATTTTTCTTTGTAACATGGTGCATTATCATGCTGGAAATAGCTTGATAGATGGGAGCAATTGTGGCCATAAAGTGATGCACATGGTCAGCAACAATACTCAAATAGGCTATGGCATTCAAACACTGATTAACTGGAATTAATGGACCAAAAGTGTGCCAAGAAAACATTCCCCACACCATTGCACCACCTCCACCAACCTGGACGGTTGACACAAGGCAGGCTGGGTTCACAGATTCACGCTGTGTGCATCAGCAGAAATTGAGATGCATCAGACCACGCTATGTTTTTCCAGTCTTTAACTGTCCAGTTTTTGTGACCCCGTGCCCACTGGAGCCTCAGCTTTCTGTTCTTGGCTTATAGAAATTGAAGCTGACATGATCTGTTGTAACGATCTGCCTCACGGTTCGATGTGTTGTGATTTTGAGATGCTTTTCTGCTCACTACAATTGTACAGAATGGTCATCTGAATGACTGTAGTCTATATGTCAGCTTGAACCAGTCTTACCATTCTTCATTTACCTATCTCATCAACAAGGCATTTTTGTCCACAGAACTGCTCCTCACTGGATGATTTTTCTTCATTGCACCATTCAGAGTAAACTCTAGAGACTGTCATACATCAAAATCCCAGCAGAGGATTTGATATGGATAAGATCTGGTTCAATTCAATTTACGTTTTCCACCACATGAAAGTCTTCAGGACAAAATACTTTTCGCATTCTGGTTTCTTGGTCACATGACAAACTACAAACTACAAAGATAAGTAATAATAAATAACAATAATGCATTTTATTTATGGCCACCTTTCAAAACACTCAAGATCACTTTACAATGCAAAGCCAAGGCTAAAATTAGGTGGAAATAAAAAAGAAGTCATATCAGACATATTAGGCCAACTTAAACAAATGAGTTTTAGGTGGGATTTAAATAAAAACAAGTCCAGTTAACAGATCTGTAGAGGAAGAAAGTTCCAGAGCCTGGGAGCAGTGCAGCTGAAAGACCAAGCACCCATAATACAGACAACAAGGTGGAACAATCAGTAGGATAGCGGAGGAGGATTGCAGGGTGCAAGAAGGGTTTGTAAAGTCAGGGAGGTAAAAGGGGCAAGGTTTTGAAGGGCTTTAAAAGTGAGCAGCAGGACTTTTAAATCAATCAGGTATTGGATGGAGAGTCTGTGAAGCTGAATAAGTGTGAGGGGGATGTGTTTGCTAGACTTATTGAGGGTGAAAATGTGGAAAGCAGCCTTTTGAATTAGTTGAAACCTATGAAACCTATCTAAAAAACTAGGATTTTACTTGGCATGCCATAGAGAATACAATTACAGAAATCAGTCTGAGATTTTACCAAAAGCATGGATCAGAAATTCTGTGTTGTGCTAAGAACGAATGTGACATAGTCTGGAAATATTGCAGAGATTGTAGAAAGCAGTACAGGATACATTTTTGATGTGTGCTTCGACAATGGGCACATTGTCTAGAATCAAACCAAGGCTCATGACTTGGGAGGAAACAGGTTCCAGGCAGCCATCGATGCAGATGTGCTTTGTGTGCTTTCGATTCTGTGGACTTGGGGCCAATGAGAAGAACCTTGCTTTTATTGCCATTAAGTTTGAGGACGTTGTTGGTCATCCAGGATGCGATGTCAGGAAGCTGTGAGGGCAGTAAGAGGGAGGATGATGTCAGGCTTGGAGCTCAGTAGAGAACTCTGTGTCATTTGTGCAACAGTGGATTTGACCACCATGGTGACCATGATGTTGCCCAGAGGAATGAGATATGATAAATAACAATGGGCCCAGAACTGAAACTTGGGGGACACCCTGTGTAACCGCAGAAGACTCAGGTCTGGAGATGGGGAATGAGGATAGATAGTAGGCCAAAGTTAGCAGCACAGAGGATGTCATCAGTGATTTTCACTAGAGTGGTTTCAGTGCTGTGTTTGAGTCAAAAACAAGATGCAAAGGGCCCAGAGAGTCTATTGTGATCAAGATGCAACTAGAGCCTGGCAGCTACCAGCTGTTCCAGTATTTTGGAGAGGAATGGCAGATCAGGTCCTGTTAATAACAGGCCTTGTTAATATTAGTCAATTGGGTCAGAACCAGGCTTTTTTAGAACAGGTGTAACTACAGCAGTTTTTACAATACCACAAGTGAGGGAAGAGTTAATTATTGCAGTTATCAGGGGGACAGAGAGGCTTTGAGTTTACTTGTGGGAAATGGATCAAGCTGGTAGGCAGATTTCTGAATTAACTGAGAAACATGATTAATATGTATAGGCTTGAAGACCGATAGTAAGGTAGCTGGCACAGAGTGTCTATCCAGGATATTTTGCCAGGAACATAGGCAGATGAGGTAAGTTGTTTATAGATGGTGTCAATTTGAGAATTGAAAAATTTCAAGAAGGCTGAGCATTGTTCAGTAGAGTGTTTGGGTATCACATAATTTAATTAAGTTATTGATTGTAGTGAAGTTCTCATGTTTATTCTTGATAACTGATAGTCGATGCATAATAGGAGGAGGAGTAGAGAGGAAGCTCTTAACGAAGCAGGTGACAACCAGACCAGTCTTAGTAAAGAGTTGCTCAAGATGGTGGCCTGTAGTTTTCAGCTGATGAAGCTCAGAGGTGTACCATGGTGCAGAGTAGATGAAAGAGACAGTTTGGGATTTCAGGGGCGAGAGTGTTAAGCACAGCAGAAAGGGAATTGTTGTAATGCTCAATCAGGTGAGCAGGAGAGGCATGGCAGAAAGGACTGGGGAGGGGGTTTAATCAACCTGGTGAGGTCACTTTGGTTAATGTGTTTGCTAGCTTGTTCAAGGGCACAGACGCAACAAAAAGCAGAATTTTATGTTCAGAGATGGGAAACTCAGATAGGAGATGGGAAACTGGCAGTAAGATTTTGTGGTATGATCCCAACACAGCAGACTAGATCCAGAATATGGCCTTTGTTGTGAGTTGGAAAATTAACATACTGATTGATGCTGTGACAGTTCAGAGTGGAGTTAAAATCACTAGTTAAATGGTTAGCAGGGTTGTCAATGGAAAATCTCCCATTAAGGTATAATAAGGGGACACTGCACAGAAAGATGCAAGTAAAGCCACAAGCTCTGTGAGAAAAAATAGATAATCTGGATGGACTGTGAACAGTGACTGTAATAGTAGTTCAGGTTCATTTAGTTGTACTGCCAGCAGTTCAAATGAGGAATATGACTGATGTGGCTGTGGTGATGAAGCATTATATCACAGACAGTCTACCCCCACAACCGGAAGAACAAGGTTTGCTGATGTGAAATAAACCATGTGGAACTGCTTGGTTTAATTGGGAAAAAATCACTGGGTTGTTGCCAGGTCTCAGTCAGACACAAAAAGTCAATCTTCAATGAGTTCATTAACCAGCAAACAGTGAACACTGAACAGTGTCCTGCATAGTGGAGTATGTTATGATCAACAGTCCGGCTGCAGTAACCATTATGACGAGATCCATGGAGGCCATATTGTGGTGGATAAATAAAGATTGGGGAGGATAAGTTCAGTAGCTGGTGGCATTTTAGCAGCACTGCAGTGGGAATCCAACAGCTATGTACATCGCCCAAGCATTAGGTTGTAGGTGAGAGAGGAAGGAGGATTTGCCGGTGCATTTTTGGGGTCTCTCTCTCTCTCTTTTTTTCTTTCTTTCTTTCTCTTACTCTTTCTCACACACACACACTGTACATTGTTATTTGCATCGATTTTAGATTTTCTATCAATTTTACATGGCTTCTCAATTTGAAGCAGATCTAGGATTGAAACTCAATGTATTCTATAGTGTTTTTTCTTTACACCCCCACCTGAGATGAACCAGACTCAAAAGAGTAAAATCATTACAGTATACAGTTGTAAAAGAAAAGGTCAATAGTACTAAGTGTATGGAAAGGATATTCAGTATGAGCATATTGGAGTCCTATTGGATTGGAGTCCTGGGCAGTAAAGTCCAATCCTGCCACAGAAAGGTTTTTGATTACAGCAGCAGCACAAGTCTACGGTATCCAAGTAAGATTATCCACTGATGTAAAGGTGTACCTTGGGCATAAACTGATTTTTGGGAAGTGCAAATCTTTAGGGTCCATGTGGGACCATCCATAGAGCAGAAGTGCAGAAGCTCCAAACAGAAGTAGAGCACCAGGATGAATTGGGCACAGCAGAAAAGCCACAGCAGTAGAAGTGTGTCAGGATCTGGCATCAGGCAGGAAAAGTATATGTACAGCTCAACAGAGAGAGAGAACAAATTATTAGGTTTGAGTAACTTTTGAGTACCTGTTTGAAGATCTGATGCAATTACGTGTGACATGCAAAACAGATCAGGAAAGGGTCAAATACTTTATTTTATGACACCATACTTCTAGCTCCATATGGTCCAAGTAGAAGTACTTTTTATTGCTCAGAATTAAGCAGAAAGAAGTTGCTCAGCATCCAGTCTCTAATGTCCTTTACACATTCCTGCTGGTATTCTTCACTCATGCTTTGCTGAAACATACAGTGGTGTCATCAGCGTAGTGAAAGCAACCACCTGCTACTGTTTACAAATAATTTTACCCAGAGGTATCATTATATATGGTACTACATCTGGTGGATGGGCTAGTTCAGTTGTTGTAGCCCATCCACCTCAAGGTTTGATGTGCATTCTTTAGATGCTTTTCTGTTCACCACGGTTGTAAAGAGTGCTTAGTTGAGTCGCTATAGACTTCTTGTCAGCTCTAACCAGTAGAGTTGGTAGTTGTATTTGAACAGTGAGAGACAGAATAACAACAAAAAAATCCAGAAAAACACATGTCAAAAATTTTATAAATTAATTTTCATTTTAATGAGGGAAAAAAGTATTTGACCCCCTCTCAATCAGAAAGATTTTTGGCTCCCAGGTGCCTTTTATACAGGTAACGAGCTGAGATTAGGAGCACACTCTTAAAGGGAGTGCTCCTAATATCAGTTTGTTACCTGTATAAAAGACACCTGTCCACAGAAGCAATCAATCAATCAGGTTCCAAACTCTCCACCATGGCCAAGACCAAAGAGCTCTCCAAGGATGTCAGGGACAAGATTGTAGACCTACACAAGTCTGGAATGGGCTACAAGACCATTGCCAAGCAGCTTGGTGAGAAGGGGACAACAGTTGGTGCGATTATTCGCAAATGGAAGAAGCACAAAAGAACTGTCAATCTCCCTCGGCCTGGGGCTCCATGCAAGATCTCACCTCGTGGAGTTGCAGTGATCATGAGAACAGTGAGGAATCAGCCCAGAACTACACAGGAGGATCTTGTCAATGATCTCAAGGCAGCTGGGACCATAGTCACCAAGAAAACAATTGGTAACACACTACGCCGTGAAGGACTGAAATCCTGCAGCGCGCGCAAGGTCCGCTGCTCAAGAAAGCACATATACATGCCCGTCTGAAGTTTGCCAATGAACATCTGAATGATTCAGAGGACAACTGGGTGAAAGTGTTGAGGTCAGATGAGACCAAAATGGAGCTCTTTGGCATCAACTCAACTCGCCGTGTTTGGAGGAGGAGGAATGCTGCCTATGACCCCTGGAACACCATCCTCACCGTCAAACATGGAGGCGGAAACATTATGCTTTGGGGGTGTTTTTCTGCTAAGGGGACAGGACAACTTCACCGCATCAAAGGGACGATGGACGGGGCCATGTACCGTCAAATCCTGGGTGAAAACCTCCTTCCCTCAGACAGGGCATTGAAAATGGGTTGTGGATGGGTATTCCAGCATGACAATGACCCAAAACACACGGCCAAGGCAACAAAGGAGTGGCTCAAGAAGAAGCACATTAAGGTCCTGGAGTGACCTAGGCAGTCTCCAGACCTAAATCCCATAGAAAATCTGTGGAGAGAGCTGAAGGTTCGACTTGTCAAACGTCAGCCTCGAAACCTTAATGATTTGGAGAAGATCTGCAAAGAGGAGTGGGACAAAATCCCTCCTGAGATGTGTGCAAACCTGGTGGCCAACTACAAGAAACGTCTGACCTCTGTGATTGCCAACAAGGGTTTTTAAACCAAGTACTAAGTCATGTTTTGCAGAGGGGGTCAAATACTTATTTCCCTCATTAAAATGCAAATCAATTTATAACATTTTTGACATGCGTTTTTCTGGATTTTTTTGTTGTTATTCTTTCTCTCACTGTTCAAATACAACTACCATTAAAATTATAGAATGATCATTTCTTTGTCAGTGGGCAAACATACAAAATCAGCAGGGGATCAAATACTTTTTTCCCTCACTGTAGATGAGCCACAAACATTTCGGACACAAGATTAACTGACCAAATTGATGGGAAGTCCAAAGTGTGGAGAAAGAAAGAATCTGCTCATGATCTAAAACATACAAGCTCATCTGTGAAACATGGTGGAGGTAGTGTCATGGCTTGGGCTTACATGGCTGCTTCTGGAACAGGCTCACTAATCTTTTGCCATCTTTGCTCACTATTCGTATTTGCCATTACTGATAACGTAACTCGTGATGGTAGCAGCAGGATGAAGACTGGCCAAGTCAATCACCAGACCTTAACACAATTCCCTCCTGAAAAGGAGACACCCCCCCCCCCCAAGAAAAAAACAACAACAACAACAAAACAAACAACGACTGAAAAAGCATCACAAAAGAAGAAACCACTGTATGTGTGTGTGTTGTGTCTAACATTATATACATATATGTACATACACACACACATACATACATACACACATATATAATATTGTCATCATTCGACACAAGTGACATGATATTTACACACAGCACGACATCCAAGTGTTTTCCCGCCCTCTTTTGATTGACAGGATATAATCGGCCCCGATCATCGGATCCGATCATCGGATGTTTTTAAACTATCGGCCGATTGCGCAAAAAATAGCCTTTATCAGCCGATACATCGGTGCATCTCTAATATTAATATATATGTGTATATACATACATACACACACATACATTTTATATATATATATATATATATATATATATATATATATATATACATATACATACATACATTACATATACATATATATATATATATATATACACATACATACATACATACATACACACACACATATACATAAATAAAATTAATCACACACACACAGAGATCGGCCACTGACACGTAAGTGATTATTTTGTCCCAATGGCACCTGGGGGTGGGTTATATTAAGTAGTAAGTGAACAGACAGTTCTCAGACTTCATGTGTTGGGGCCAAATTGTGATGGATAGCTGACTGGTCAGAGCATCTTCAAAATGGGAGGTATTGTGAGGTGTTCCCAGTATGTAGTGGTTAGTACCTACCAAAAAGTAGTCCAAGGAAAGACAACTGGTGAACCGGCAACAGAGTCATGGGCGCCCAAGGCTTACTGACTGCTATACTATATATACACTCCTCCCACTATCACTATTTTTCTCTAATGTCTGGATGCGCACTTCTAATGCACTTCACTGCCAGTATAGCTTCTAATCTACACTTCTCAGAAGTAAAATTAATGATGGAAGAATAGTTCAACATATTGCACTCAACACCTGAATGAGGTCAAGGATGGCTATGCCAAAATGTTGAGGATGTTACTTTTATCATTACTTCCTGTTGGAGAATTTTGAGCAGACATGGTAAGAATGGTCTCCATTTGATATCTTTAAACAAATATATTCTTACAAAAAAAAGTTGCAACAGATGAAAAGTAGAAGAAAAATGTAGCAACCCATAAAGTATATTTAAAAATTGCAGAAATTCCTAGTGGTGAAAAAAGCAGCAAGAACTCACCCGGCAAATGGATTAAAAACAGGAAGGCATATCCCATGTGTGCGTGAAAACTAGTGTCAAAAACCTTTTTTCGTGTACACAATGTTTATATACCCAAGACCCCAGGTCTTCTAAAACATATTTGTACTTACCCGTTTCTTCATTCTCTCCATCGACAAAACTCTCCTCATTCTCCCCGTTGGCTTCCTTTTCCTTATCTGTAATGTACTCCCCATTCTGGTACTTGCGGTTCCTGCATCGCTTTCTCTTTTTTGCAGAGGCCAGGTCTCCTCCCTCTGCCAGCTGAGCAGGTCTAATGTTGTCTGGGTCCCCACCTTCAGGCAGGGGATTGAGACGAGGCCTTCCCCGAGGTCGCCTCAGCGGGAAAACAGGCAAAAGTGGGGAAGATGGGGATTCTGGAGGAGGAGGAGGAGGAGTAGGAGGAGAAGCGAAGCTCCAGTCTCGGAGCAAAGCATCGTCGGTGCGCCGACGCCCTCGTTTTGGCCTTGGAGAGGACACTTGCTTCAAGTTAGATTCTTTACTGGGCTGATCAGTCTTGGTGAGGGAAGCAGGGTCCACCTGCACACCTGGGCTGTTTTCAAAATCTAGAGAAACCACCAAGGACAGACATTCAATAATGCTTCCCCAGGAAAAATAAAAAATAAAAAATGAGTCAAAAGAAATTCTATATAATGAATTTAGATTAAATGTTAGATTAAATAAGTTAGGTAGACAGTGACGGGAAATAAGTATTCAGTACACTTTATACTCAATAATATATACTTATTATATATAATAATTTGTAATTTATTTATTAAGGAAAATGATCCAATATTACATATCTGTGAGTGGCAAAAGTATGTGAACCTCTAGGATTAGCAGATACTTTGAAGGTTAAATTAGAGTCAAGTGTTTTCAATCAATGGGATGACAATCAGGTGTCAAAACAACACCCTGTTTTACTTAAAGAACCGGGATCTATCAGTGTCTGATCTTCACAACACATGTTTGAGGAAGTGTATCATGTCATGAAAAAAGGAGATTTCTGAGGACATCAGAAAAAGAGTTGTTGAAGCTCATCAGACTGGAAAAGGCAACAAACCTATCTCTAAAAAGTTTGGACTCCACCAATCCACAGTCAGACAGATTGTGTACAAATGGAGGAAATTCAAGACCATTGTTACTCTCCCCAGGAGTGTTAATGTTTTAGAATGGCCAAGTCAATGTCCAATAGAAATGTTCTGCAAGGACCTGAAGCAAGAAGTTCATGTGAGGAAGCCCACCAACATCCCAGAGATGAAGCTGTTCTTTACTGAGCTAAAATTCCTTCAAGCCAATGTGCAGAATTGATCAACAGTTACTGAAAACATTTGGTTATTTATTGCTGCATAAGGGGGTCACAATAGATGCTGAAAACAAAGGTTCACATATTTTTGTCACTCACACATCTGTAATATTGGATCATTTTCCTCAATAAGTAAATGACCAAGTATAATATTTTTGTCTTGTTTGTTTAGTTGGGTTCTCTTTGTTTACTTTTAGGACTTGTGTGAAAATCTGATAATGTTTTAAGTCATATTTATGTAAATATATAGAAAATTCTAAAGGCTTCACAAACTTCCAAGCACCACTATGTGTGTGTGTGTGTGTGTGTGTGTGTGTGTGTGTGTGTTTATACACACTTCTATAGTGTCCACAAAATCTTATTAATACTAAGCACAGCCAATCTATTGCCCTGTAGCAAGACCGCTAAAACAACTTCATTCCTGTTTCAGTCATTGGCAGTTGGTTACGAGGTTCCGCCCCTTTAAGAGATGTGCCAATCAGCATAAACAGAAGCCATGCACCCAGAGGAAGGACAGGTTGAAATGTTTTTTTTTTCCTGTGCACAATGCACCCACTCACACTCCACACCCCCAGTTAAGCCTGTGTGACTGGGAGGGACTCAAAACAATGTGTTAAAATACTGTTGTCTAAAGAGTGTTAATCTTTCAGCCTATTAAAACACCATGTACACAAACATGTAATAAACACTAAGAGATGCACAAGGCTTCATTGTGTCTATGAGTGCTGTGTCAGGGGCTTTAAAGGAGATTTTCACACAGGCTGCACGATCCACTGAAAACAGTTTAATCCACCAAAAAGGGTTTAATGAAAGAATAGAACAATACTGCGGTGCGATATTACATTATTTGATTTGATAAAATATTGAATTACACCAAGAGTGATTAGTAATATAGATGCTTTGGTAAACATTTCATTGTTGCATTTTAATTAAACTTAAGAGGAAGCCAGGCTTCCTGTATAGTCTTAAAAACAATCGCCTGTGTTCCAGTGCCTATATCCATTTAAGTTTAGCCACATAATGGGCCTCATCTGGATACAGACTGATTTTTTTTTGTAAATCATTCGCAGAAGCATTTACACAAGGTATTTACCATTAAGGTCAATCCAAAAAAAGTTAGGAAAAACATCTATATCCTGCTCGTGCTCCTGGGTGTGTGTAAATTTACACATAAGAATATTAAAGAATTCAGCTTCAAATCATATAAATGACAAATTTTTTTTCACAGATTATGCTGTAAAGTTTAAATAGCTTATCTACCTACAGTGCTATCAAAAAGTATTTACCCTGATTTCTTCTGTTTTTATGCACATCTCATAAAATAGTTTTAGATCTACAAACAAAATACAACATTAAACAAAGGCAACCTGAGTAAACACAATACGGTTTTTATTTATTTACTTTTTTTCCTTTTTTTTTTTTTTAATTGAATCCAAAAAATTTATCCAACACTCCTTACAACCAATGTGAAAAACTAATTGCCCCCTTAAACTTAAAATCTGGTTGTGCCACCTTTAACAGCAATAACTGCAACCAAACGCTTCCAAGAACTGGAGATCAGTCTTTCACTTACTTCTAGGACTGCTTTCAATTAAATTTTATTTGTACAGCGCTTTGGAACATTGCTCTGCTGCATAATCCAGTTTCAACTTACGGACTGAAGAGAGGACATTCACTTTTAGGATTTTCTGGTAGAGAGCAGAATCATGTTTCGCTCAATCACTGCAAGTTGCTCAGAACCTGAAGCAGCAAAGCATCCCCACACCATCACACTTCCTCCACCATGCTTGACTGTAGGTCTGATGATCTTTTTGTGGAATTCTGTGTTTGGTTTATGCAAGATATAACAGGACCCCTGTCTTTCAAACAGTTCCACTTTCGACTCATCAATCCACAGAACATTCTCCCAAAAGGTTTGAGGATCATCAAGGTGTGTTTTGGCAAAATTCAGATGAGCATTAATGTTCTTCTGGGTTAGCAGTGGTTTTCGCTTTGCCACACTTCCATGAATGCCATTTTTGCCCAGTGTCTTTCTGATAGTGGAGTCATGAACAGTGACCTTTATTGATGCAAGAGAGGCCTGTAGTAACTTTTGATGTTGTCCTTGGCTCTTTTGTGACTTGCTGGATGAGTAGTTGCTGTGCTCTTGGAGGAATTTTGGAAGGTCTGCAACTTCTGGGAAGGTTCACTACTGTGCCATGTTTTTCCATTTGGAGATAATGGCAATCACTGTGGTTCTTTGGAGTCCCAGAGCCTTTGAAATAGCCTTAATGCATTTCAATCATCTTCTACCTCATTATTTCTGGAATTTCTTTTAGTTTTGCCATATTGTGTTAGTGGCCAAGACCTTTTAACCAACTTTGTACTGTTGAAAAAGTTCTATTCAAGTGTTGATTTGATTGAACAGGGTTTGCAGTAATCAGGCCTGGTTGCGTCTAGTCCAGCTGAACCCCATTATGAATGCAGTTTCATAGATTTGGGGAATGAGTAACTACAGGGCCAAATACATTTTCACACAGGCCCAGTTGGTATTGGATAACTTTTTTGCTTCAATAAATAACTACCATTTATAAACTGTATTTTGTGTTTACTCAGGTTGCCTTTGTTTTATCTTAGATTTTAATTTCTAAAACAAGTTAGTATGATATATACACAAAAACAGAAATATGAAAAAAAAGAAAGCAAGCCAACACAAATCCATAAATTAAGACAAATTAGACCAGTCATTCAATTAAGAAGAAGTTGCACTGTATAAAAGGAGGACAGGCTACAATAGCTCAGCATATAAATTGGTACTGTTCACCAAATAATCATCTTTTAGTGCAACACTTTATTAGAACCAACACTAAGTGACTGATAAGTGACCGATCTGGTATGTCTTAAGCTGTAATGTATTGCATACTCCCTAGTGTGCTGCGGACATTCTCATTCCCATCAGCTTTTCCAAAAGGCCATGGAGAACTGTCCGAGGGATTACTGACTGAGAAACGTAAAAAAAAGCAACAACAATATATATAATAAATATTTATAAATACAGGGTAATACAGGATAAAGTGGTTATTGAAGATGAATGAAAAGAACATGTATTAAAGAAATGTTGGTGGTGTAGCAGTAGCGCTTCCCTGACTGCAACATAGAGAAGAGTCCATTGTTCGGATGGCTGAGGTCCTTCACTATGTTCCTGGCCTTGCTTGGGCCAACGCTGCTTACTGTAGATTGAATGCAGGTCAGGGAGCTCAGTGTGGATGATGTGCTCAGCTGATCGCACCACCCTCTGGAAAGCCCACATACCATGCTTGGTGCTGTTCCCCATCCAAGCTGTGATGCTTCCCATTAGGATGCTCTTGATGGTGCAGGTGTTCCTCATCTTAGAGGGCAGTTTAAAGTCTCTTAAACCTCTAAGGTGGTAAAGATACTGATAGGCGTTCTTCATTAGGGTGTTGATATGCCAGGACCATGACAGGTTCTGTGTGATGTGAACAGAAAAGTACCAAAAACTCACCCTGTTGATCTTGGTAGGGGTGGAAGTGGGTGGGAGTTCCTCTCCTGCTTCAAGCTGAAGATCACAATCAACTATTCTGTCTTGCTGACATCCTCCTGGCACCAGTTCTCCAGGCTTTTAATGATAATTAGTAATGATAATTCCTTAGGTTGATATAGCACTTTTCTAGGCACTCAAAGTGCTTTTTACATTGGATGGGGGAAATCTCCTCAGACCACCACCAGTGTGTAGCATCCACCTGGATGATACGACAGCAGCCAAAGTGCACCAGAACGCCCACCACACACCAGCTATTTGTGGAGAGGAGTGTGAATCTCCTCCAGGTAGGCCTCGTCATCATTATCAGAGATCAGGCCCACCACAACTGTGTCATCAGCAAACTTGACAATTGTGGTAGAATTGCAAGTGGCCACACAGTAATAAGTGTACAATGAGTACAGCAGGGGGCTCAGGACACGAGTCGGGGGCTCCAGTGCTGAGGGTAAGAGAGGGTGACACATGTCTGCCTACCCATAATGCTTGTGGTTTGTCTGTCAGGAAATTGGAAAACTTACTGACAGAGATGGGTCCCAGGTCCTCCAACTTGAAGGTAAGTTTGGAGGGAATTATAGTGTTAAATGCTGAACTTTTGTTAGTCAACAAAGAGCATTTTAACATAATTTCCCTTCCTGGTGTCCAGATGGCTCAGGGCTGTGTGTAGGAAGTGTGCAATGGGGTCCTTGGTAGAGGCGGTAAGTAAATTGTAATGGGTCCATGTTGTCAGGCAATGAAGAGGAAGTCTCTGATCAGCCTTTCAAAGAACTGAGGTCAGGACTACTGGCAATATTTGTTGAAGCAGGCAGGCTGGAGTTTCTTCAGGACAGGAACAATAATGGACTGTTTGAAGCATACCTTGGTGGGGAGAGGTTGAATATATCCATGAACGCTGGTCAGTGCAGGCTCAAAGGACCTGACTTGAGATGTGATCTGGTCTTGCTGCCTTCTTGCTGTTCACTCTCCTGAAAGCCTTCTAAACATTGTACTCCAAGATGATGAAAGTGTTTCCCCCACTGACACTCTCCGCATGCATGCTGCCATTAGTACTCTTGCTGCCATTAGTGCGATGTTAGTGCTGTTAGCACCAAAAGTGCTGTTTGCTGCAGCCATGAAGCGAGCGTAAAAAGTATTCAGTATTCAGCTCGTCTGCCAGATAATCACCCACATTCACCATTCTGGAGGATGCTGTTTTATACTCCGTTATCATTCTCAGTCCCTGCCACAGGCTCCTAGAGCCACACTATTGGAACTGTGACTCCAGTTTCCTCCTGTTGGTCCATGCAGCGCATGAGTTCCCTCTGAATTCGAGCTTCCTGTTTCAGAATTTGTTTGTATCTAGGCATAAGGAAGATGGTGGCATGGTACGACAGATGACTCTGCCTTGTAGCTGTCTTTGAACGGAGTGTAGCAATGGTCAAGAAGTTGGTGCTGTTAAAGTCCCCTGCCACAATGAGAGCAGTATATTGGTGTTGAATGAGAGCCTCATGTAGTTCACATAAGGCAGTGTCCGTGTCCGCCTGAGGTGGAATATAAACACCACTGACTATGACCAAGGTAAATTCCAGAGGAAGGTAGAAACGGTGACATTTTATGGTCAGGAGCTCCAGGTTGGGTGTGCAGGAGCATGAGAGAGGAACAATGGTCGTACTGTTGCACCAGCTGCTGTTTACCATCAGACACACTCTACCTCCCCTTGACTTCCCCAACTCCATTGTCCTGTCCATGCAGTAAACTGAGAACTCGACTGGACGGATGGTGTAGTCCAGTACTGCTGGGTTCAGCCATGTCTCTGTG
The DNA here is from genome assembly GCF_001660625.3 of Ictalurus punctatus. Classification (NCBI taxonomy): domain Eukaryota; kingdom Metazoa; phylum Chordata; class Actinopteri; order Siluriformes; family Ictaluridae; genus Ictalurus; species Ictalurus punctatus. Next base: position 6,158,691 of record NC_030423.2, on the reverse strand, counting down.
AAGCAGTGGAGGGTGCAGTCTCGAATGTCCCTCTGGAACTTAACCCAGGCCCTGAGGTCGTCAAGCTTATTGTCCAGAGACTGGACGTTGGCTAATAGGATGCTAGGCAGGGGAGCGTGGTGTGTGAACGAGCCCTCAGCCTGACAACTCGTTTCCCTTGTGGACGCCGTTCGGATTGTGTCCGTTCTTAGGATCTCGTTTGGCCAACATGGATCCGGTGTTAAAAACGGCGATAGGTGAGTGGATTGTAAACCAATAGGAATAAGAGTATTTTATTGCTGTTGTAACTGATAGTAGCCGTGGTGAAGAGAAAAATAACTTAAAGTAAGGGAAAGTGCAAAAAATAAACTAAAACAAAGTGTGATCATAGCAGTCTTGACAGCAGCCAACCTCACCAGCACCATCTTGTAAACTTCACTGTGGGTACAGTGTACATGGGATCATATGTGCATCCTTCTTTCTCCAAAAATGACAAGATTAATTACTGCCAGAGTTCTATTTTTGTTTGGCCTGACCAGAGTATACTGTTCCAAAAGAGTTCTGATTTGTCTAAATGCTTGTCTAAGTGCATCACTGTGCTTTGTTTTTAGCAGAGGAGTTTTTCATGGAGTGTAGGAATGGAGATGCTTGTTGTGCAGTACAATTCTTATTGTTCTCCATGTAACTCTTGTTCCTGATGCTTTCAGATTGTTCTGCAACTCTTTTGCCTGCTGGCATCTGTCTTACCTTCCTTATCATTAGTCTGAGAGCAAGCTGTTAAATCTTGTATGGTGGACCTATCCAGGTATGCTTAGCTGTGGTTCCACCTGTATATTATCATGTCATAATAGCAAACCAAATGTACTAGAAGGGATGTCTTTGCTATGGCTCTGTAGCATTTTCCATCAAGTGTTGTTTAATAATGTTGTCCCTGAGAACTGTAAGAAGTTTCTTCGCGGTCGCCCGATTGCTGCTTGTTGTGTTATATCTTCAATGGCAACGACTTTTATAATGACACCAGGTACAATTTGCACAAGAACATTTTTTTCAGCATTTATATCTAGAACTTGATTTATTTTTATGTAACCTTTACATAGTCATGTCCAAAAGCATTGGAACAGCTAGGCCAAGTCATTTGGTTTTGCTGTACACTGAATACATTTAGATTTGAGATCAAAACATGAATATGAGACTACAGATCAGAATTTCAGCTTTCATTTCCTGATATTTACATCTAGATGTGTTAAACAACTTAGAACATGGCACCTTTTGTTTGAACCCACCCATTTTTCAAGTAATAAAAAATACTAGAAAATGACTATGACTGACTGGTGTTTCATGTTGCCTAGGTGTGCCGTTAGATTGACTGTTTAAACAATTAATAGCGTGGAATGTCTACCGTTTGTTTCAGCTCTGGGTTTCACCTGTGAAGACTGCATTTGTTGTTAAAAAAAAGATAAACCAACATAAAGACCAGAGTGCTGTCTGTGGGAGTAAAGAAAGCCATTTTGAAGCTGGAGACACAAAAGTTTTGGAACCAAGATGAACCTCTATCAAAGTGATGGAAAGGCCAAAGTGATGAGAAAGAAAGGATCTGCTCGTGATCCAATACACATACAAGCTCAGATGTGAAACATGGTGGAGGTAGTGTCATCAATTGGGCTTGTATGGCTGCTTCTGGAACAAGCTCACTAATCTTTATTGATGATGTAACTGATAATGGTAGCAGCAGAATGAATTCAGAAGTCTACAGAAACATTCTTTCTGCCAATTTACAGAGAAATTCATCTAATCTAATTGAGAGGAACTTCACTGTGCAGCAAGACAATGATCCAAAACACACTGCCAACACCAGAGACTTTCTGTAAAATGGGTAAAAAAGTGGAAGAAATAAATCACCAGACCTTAACCCAATTGAGCATGAATTTCACCTTCTAAAGAGGAAACTGAAGGAAATGCAAAAGAATAATGCAACAGTTGGTGCAACAGTTTGGTGATGTCAGCGGGATGCAGTTATTATAAGCAAGGTTTATGCAACCAAATATTAAGTGTAATTTACTTTAAGACTATCTGTTCCAATACTTTTGATCACTTAAAATTGGGTGGTGTGCCACCAAAGGTGTCATGTTCTAAGTTGTTTAACACATCTAGACATAAATATCAGGATATGAAAGCTGAAATTCTCATCTATCATCTCATATTCATCTTTTAATCTCAAACTCAACTGTCTTCAAGGTATAGATAAAAACAATAGAATTGGCCTGTTCCAATACTTTTGGAGGGGACTGTGTGTGTGTGTGTGTGTGTGTGTGTGTGTGAGTGCGCGCTCAAATACTTTTACCTGAATCAATTTTTTTTTTTTAAACCTATCTTGATTTATGCTTATGAATACATATTTTTGGAAGTATATTAAATACACTGGAAGTATATTAAATAACTAAAACAAAAGTGTCTGAACACTAACTTCCCCTCACTGTAACAAAAAACAAATTCATTACCGGGTTTGCTGCAAGTTGGTTGTTCAGTTTTAACCAGAGCACTTTTTCTTTTGTGAATCTTAGTCCCACCTTCAGGGATTGGACATGGGCTCTCCTTCAGTAGGCTCTCCTTCAGTGGGCTCTTTTCTGCAGTAGATGAGGTACCCTTCTTCTGTTGCAAAACAAACATGTCAAAATGCTACCTTCTCTCCTCGAATACAAGTTGGCTTAAATAAAACTGCTGTTATTGATAGTTAAATGTCTGATATTATTTTGTTAAGGAAAAATCCACCCTCAAAGACATTTTTCTCAACAATATTTAACATATATTTTTGATTTTGCAGATTTATTCTATTAAATTCTGAGTTGACTTTTTTGACTGATGCAGCAGTACTTTAGTCATTTAGTTTGTCCGGCTCTCTCAGCTTCTTATCAGTACATTCTGCTCAAACAAATAAGGTTCCAAAGCTTCAACTTACATGCTAATACCGCTGTCAACACCGTCAAGCTTGTCATCTCTTTGATCGCTAATTAGCCGAACTGAGTCTCTGCTGTAACTCAGCACAACTGAATCATATATCTGCATTTTATTCCAGAACTTGAGCGTGCTGTCCCCACTACTTCTACTTCTCATTAATATGACACTGTCACTGAAAAATGGCGAGTCACAAAAAAAGCTCTTGCGCTTTCTTTCCAGAGCTAAGAGCAAAATCTGAACATTATTCCTTACATTTGAGATCCTTTAAATTATTTATCCTATGACACACCAATATAACTGCACAGAAAACCATTAACCAGGAATAATGAAAATAAGACCAACCAACAACTTTTTTTTTTTGCTAAACACATCACAAATATTCCAATATAAACATATTTAATGTGTTTCGCTTTCCTTTAAGAAAACAAATGAAATCCAACATGCCTACAGTTCAACATATAGCTTACTTATATAAATATATCTTACTTTTTTAGAGGTATGGACTTGAACTACTGTAGCACTTTCCTTCATCCGAGCTTTTTTCTTCAGTGGTGCAGTCTTTTTTAACGTTTCAGGAGAGGTCTTCTTCTTCCTTGGTTTCTTCTGTTTGGTGACAGGTATTTTTCCTTTGGAAACACTATCTTTTTTACCACCATTCATTTTTTTCTCTCCTTCTGCCTCTATTGTAGTATGGTGCTGAGGGATGGATATATTCTCAACCTCCGAATTAGGTGTGAGTTCTCTTTGCACTACAGGGTCTTCTCTGGCTTTCTCCTCTGGATCTGGAGCCAGCTTGCTGTCCTTCTTGCCAGCTTTAATATTGGATGCACATCTTTTCTTAGGTGTGCTAAGCTCTGATTTTTGGCCTGTGAAATTTTCTAATTGCTTTGCCTGTTTGTCATGGCACTTCTCCTTGGGCACAAAAACAGTTGTCACCTCCTGCCTATTGTCCACTGTTGCATCTGTAAAAGGTGAATTGCTACCTGTCTTGCTACAGTCCTGCAGCTCTGAAGTTCCGCAGGGTGTAAAGCCAGTGGCCACAGGTTGATGCACTGGAGGGTTCTGAGACCTGCTGAGTAAGTTGACCACCTCAGGCTTCCTGGATCCCGCAGTTGACAGATTACAATAGGTTTCTCCAGTCAGTGCAGTGGTCTCAAGAGCTTTCTGCTTCACTATTGACTCCAGGTTGGATAGAGGTGAATGGGTTTTCTCCCATTTTTCATCCTTTACATTAGTGGGGCTTAGTTCACATTTTGGAAACAAGGGGCCATCGCAACTCAGGTTGCCTTTGACCTTAGATGGGGCTTGGCCCTGAGCTGGTCGCTTCTGTAAAGACATCCCCTGAAAATGTGGTTGGTGCCACAAGGGTTTACCTGGAGGTGTATATGGAATCCCTGCTTTTCCACCTGAAGTCCTAGAGGATTGTGAGGTTGGAGAAGTAAATAGTGGCTTGGACGAAAGCTCTTGCATTCCAGGGGAGGTAGTACTAGCAGAAGTACTACCAAATTGCTTACCACCTTTATTTTGCCTCTCACCTTTTATTGTGAAAGGTGTCTTCTTCCCTCTGGAGGCTAACTGTTCGCCTTGATCAATAATCGAAATAGTCTCTTGCTTAGCAAATATCTGAACATCTTCAACAAAAGCAGCACTTTTCCCATCCTTGCTGCGCAAGGTAGAGGCTAGTATGGGGCTTGCTACACCTACATATGTTCCTGGGAGGTTGTTTAAGGAACCTTGAGATGAGCCTTTGCCCCATGATGCACTGGGTTCCAAATTGTGATTGCTGAGTTTTGAGGTGGATCTCTGGGCCGAGCCATTTCGTTGGGTGTCTGGTAGATTGGGGTAAGTAGAGGCAGAACCAAAAGTGGAAGTCTGAGGCCTTTTGGGGGCATGGGAATTCTTTTGATGAGGCTCAAATAAGCTTTGCTCATTTGTGGCAGTCGGGCTATTCTGAGCATCCTTAATGCTTTTTTGCCGCTTGGATTTTGAAGATAAATCAAGAGGTACATCTCTGGCCTCTGGAGGACACAGAGCATTGTGTTCCTCAGTAGATGATACAGCCTTCGGCTTCAAATATGCCACAGAAGTCTTTTCGATTCCTCTGTATGGAGGACATTTCTCTACGAGGCTTAGAAGCCTGCTCTGTGTGGTAATGTTGGCCAGTGCTGAGCTACAGCAGATGGCAGCAGTGGGAGAGATAGTATAATGAGTCAGTGAGGCTGAGGCTTGTGTGGCCTGTTGCGCTGGGAGAGCAATAGCTGGGCTAACAGCAGAGGAAATTGTTGATTTGTGCTCTCCTACCCCTTTGCGGCCCTTTGCATTAGGAACATGTTCACATCGGCCTTTAGATGCGGATGACAGTGGTTTCTTCTCAGCAATGCCTTGACCCACAGAAAACTGATAAGGATATGTTTTGACCCTTGTAGTCGTGCTCGAGCCAGAACAAGGCACTGGACAGTCCTTTTGAAACTGACTAGCCGTGGCTTCTCTCAGAGCGGCAATCTGGCCCAATCCTGGAGGCAAGGTGATCTTACAAAGAGAAGAAGCAAAGTTTGCAGATGGAAGGTAAGCAACAGGTTGGCCTGGTTTAAAGAGGTTTGAGCATTGAAATCCTGGGGAAAGGCTGATAACAGGTTGGGTAGGCCCAGTACTATGAGGAGCTTTCTTATTTTGGGTCACACTATTGTGAACCAAGCTCATCAAGTCGTCCGAGTCAACCTTTTTACCGCAAGGCCAGTGCTGAGTCGGGTAGGCAGCAGCACCTTCAGCCTGGGCTTTGGGAACTTCTGTCCTATCGGTTAATGGCGTGCTAAAAGAATCAGTGCTGAACACCGCATTGTTGCGGAGATGGGAAGGAGGGACTTCTGGACAATGGTTTGAATTGCTGGTCTTGCTAGCCTTGCTGGCATCTGAGCAGACGCCAGGCATTTTGCAGTCTGTAGATGTCCTCAGCTTGTTCTGCTGTCCGTGAGGCACGTCTCCTCTGAGTTCAGGAGGCAGTGTCTGCTGTGGATTCCCCACCATGCTCTCTGACAGCTGTGTAAGGGCACTGCTCTCTTTGCTCACTGTGCCTCCATCCCCTACATTCATTGGTGAGAGATCCACCTGGTCAAATAAGAACATTTGGGAAATCAAAACCTTATGTAAAACTAAACAAGAATTAAGATAAGCACTCTTCTAATATCACATATGATCACCTGCATAGGCGTATTTTTTTTCAACACAGCATTCCTTTGAGTGTGTCCACAGATGTGCGTTTACAAGAATTTCTTCTATATATGGCAAAAAGGTAAAGATACAAGGAAAATATCAGACAAAGACAAAATCTGTAATCACTTCAAATGATTAAATTATTCAAGTATAGTTATTCAAATATTCAGACCAGTCAATGCAGCACTAACAAAGAACAAAAACATGCCCATAAGAGACAATGAGGTACACAGTACATTGCATAAATAAAACCTTAAAAATTCACACTATTTAAAAATTGTCTGTACTCTAATCTAAACAAAGTTTATTAAATCAAACATATAAACTCAGTGTTGAGAGATTACAACCTGCTGATATTTGGAATTTTGGTAACAGACAATTATTTGAGTAAAAAAAATCAGTTAGAAACTTTACCTTTTAATCACATTCACATTCTTGCCATTAAGTAAAAAATACTGTAAATCATACATGATGCCATTTTCAAAATAATATAGCTTGGCTACCTAAAATCTTTGAAACGAAGACATAAAAATTTAAATATCTGAAATCTATTGTATCTTAACTGCAGTGAAGAGATGTTCTCTTACAGCTACAGAAATTGTGTCCACCAGAATGCCAGGAAAAACACAATGCCTAAATGTATAAAATATATCCACAGTGCCTTCTCAGTCGAACCTTTTGAAATGATTTTTTTGTGTGTGTTCTTTTCATTACCAAGGTTTCATTAACAAACTATAACATTCAAACAAACATTTCTAAGTGAAGAAAGCAGTGATTTGAGAAATTAAAAAATACAACTAACCTTTAATGATTTCAGAGAACAAAGGGCCAAACAATGGACAAAAAATCCCCAGTTATGTCACAGATTAGAAATCAGCACATGTTTAACTTTAATGTTTAAATACTTAATTCAGGAATACATAAACCAGACATTATTGGATATAATATGCATTTATGAATCTTTTGTGTAATTATTTTTCCATAAACAAGCTTTACAATCAAGGGCAATATAACTCGAGCCAGGAGTTGCGTAAACCTTTTTCTCAGCTCTTGCTTATGCTTTTAGTATGTAATGTAAGAATCAGCACCAAGGAGCTAGTTAGAAACTTCCTGTTAGAGAGGTTCCTTACAAAAGATGTCACAATTTCCTTTAAACTGAGACTCAAGATGGAATAAATATATTTATCATTGATGGTGTCCTATAACAAAGTCTGTACAATAATAAGCAAATATTTCTATAATAAAGTCAATATCTCTACTGATGTCTGTCCATTACTGGAAAGCAAGTATTAGTTTCAAGATAAGTCACTTGAAAGGCAAGTCTTAATCTGGCATTTTACATGCTGAGGGTGGGGGTCTGTTAAAATCTTAAATACAGATAAAATTTGTATTTCAGCTATATGTGCTTAACCTGATATTTAGACCCAAAGAGAAGCAAGTGCCTGTATTCACTCGGTGGATGCATTGTGGGAAATGGAGTGGCGGGGCACCCGGATTCAGTGAACCTCAGACATGTTGTAGTACAATCATGGAGCAGCTACAAGGTGTTAGAATTAGAAACAGGTAAATTAGGTGGAAAAGGATTTCTGATATGAAGAAAAAAGTTATCAATGCAACTTTCACTCTATTTTTTTCCTGACAGTGTGACCTTTTCCCTGTACTCCTTCAGAGTGGACATGATCAAAGGCGACCAAGGTTTAAACCAAACTGCTTAGGCCTCGTATGATAGTCGGTCTTGCAGATACGGCTGCTAACGGCAGGAATTTTACCGGTATGTTGCAGCTTACTTCTGAAGGTAGGTGAATGAATGAATTTTACATAACTGATTCATGTTCAAAATCAATCAAACATGTTAAACATTTTTAAGAAAAATTAAGAAAGATATTCTCAAAAATCAGCCCATAAAAGATTTGATCCAGGGTTGTATTAATGTAAATATTTCTGATTAAGCTTGATAGTGGTACAAACAATTTTTTTTTTGTTTTTGTTTTTTTTACACAAAACACACTATTTATATTGGTCCCAGGTATAGTCCAATATCAGCATTATCATGTCCCATTTAATCCAGAATGGCCAAGTCTAGCAATTTAAAACAACACTTATTTAGAATCCTGGGAAATTACCTGAGGATACCAAGTATTGTGAAGCATAATGAGTATTAGAATGAATAAATAGTATTATTTTTGATAAGAACGCATGAGTTGTGTGTAGAGCTTTCAAAGGATAGGAATACATGTTAGAGTTATAGATGTTTGTCTCGTAGCCTCAAAAAGCTAGGCCAAAAATTGCTACAACAAGTCACCATACAATTAGAGAAAGAGGAAGGCAGGCTGAAACTTGGCTTCATCCAAGAAACAATGAAGGAAGAAACATTTCAATGAAAACACACACACACACCTATAGTAGGACATCCAAACCCGAGTTCTGAATGGAGTAAATGTGACTTACTAACTGTATAGTCAATGATATAGGTGCTATATCAGTATTAACAGTGGATAATGTGAGGACTAGCACAAGAAATCTGTTCTCTAAAAATTAACCCGAAATACAGTAATTCGAATAGCAACAACACTGAACACGACTAGTGCACCTGATCAAAAGCAGCTCTGCACAAACACGAGCAGGAGATGACTGCCAAATGACTGATATAAAAATTCCTGGGAGAACGCGACCTGCAGCCCCTGGGTCCCACACACAGCTGTCTGTCTGCACGCTGCTCCTCCCAGGGCTCGGGAGAGTCTGTCTAACGGACAGGACCCGGTCTGCTAGTAAAGTTTATCGGCCCACCCGAGGTCTCCTCGTCGCCGGTTTCGGTGCTCTACTGACCAGAGCGCGTTACTTTTACTGACATACCCGAGTTGATAATGCTAAATGAAGCTGCAGACTAATCACATTAGTCAGTCCGCTGAGGTGAAGCGAGAGCCCGGTTCTCGGGTCGCTGTTTGTTATGGTCTGCTGGACAGAGGTGTAAAAGACAGGACAGAGAAATACAACCTCGGCTCCTGAGCCCACTCTCTCCCGGTGTGTCGGCAGCGCAGCCCAGAGCTCTCTCTCTCTCTCTCTCTCTCTCTCACACACACACACACACACACAAAGGAGACGCTACAAGGATACAGGATGCGGGATTGAAACCAAACGTCGTATGGAGACGGCCGATTTCCCCATGATAACAGACTAAAAAAAAATTTTTTATTTTTTTTTTATTAAATGTCACCTTGTTAAACTCTGACTAGTCCACTCGCTCGACCGAGCCTGGTGAACAATTATGCGATCACACAATACAGAAAGACGCCGCGATTCTCAGGTAGAAATGTTCTGTTTAAAATGAGGCCAATACATTCAACAAAGTGCCCGAGAGCCGCACACCACTGAAAGGGCTGAGGCTCACAAACACATGGCGATGTAGTTCTCCTGAACCGGGAAGGATCCGAGAGAACACTTCGCGCAGGAAAGGGGCAGTGTTGTTGATGTACACACTCGTGGCCACGACGGAGGCAGAGAGAAAAAAAAACCCACTAACGACACGTCCCTTCCGATGTCCAGCAGTTCCTCACCATCATCAAATAAAATGCCAAATAATGTGAAACCTGAAGAAGCCTGACCGCGTCTCTATCTGACCACGAGCGTGTAGTCCAACTACAACGCCTTCCTCATCGCAGAGAGAAAGCCAGACAACACTGCGAGGCTGATATCACCCACATGAGGAAACATCATACTTTGGGCTAACTCTCCACATTCACCCTCCAATGGCTGCTGAAACACGTACCGTATGTTAGTTACAGATAACTACCGAGTGCGACTTGTTTTCGGCGATGGAAAGAGCCGTGTCCGTACTTAGCAGTGTGCTCTATATGCTGAAGCTGCAACGCTCAGATCCCTGCGCAGTAAAGTCTCCTCGAAGCAACTATCGATCTGTATATTACACTGTTTGCAAATGTTAACGACAAACCGTGTGTCATCGCGCGGAAATATCTCCGATTACGGTATTTCATTCGTCCCATATCGGAGCAATCCGGTATCCGCGATGTTCGAACATAACACAGCCCAGACCCGATGTCTCTGTCCACTGAATAATTCCCAAAGGTAATTAGCGAGCCAGATAACCATGTCAAACAGTACAAACAAACACCAACCCGTTGGAGCCACAGTAAAGGAGCTATGGGTGCATCGAGAGGAAAGGATTTTAATCCCGTTGGTAACAATTCACTAAGCTCGACGATTTTCGGTTCCGAAAGTCCGTGGTGGTGGTGGTGGTGGTGGGAGGGGGTTTCGTCAAGACAAGCCGTGCTGTAGCTCACAGGCTCTGGTCTGGTGGGAGAGAGAGGGGGAGATGGAAGGACCGCTAGTATGGGAGTTGTAGTACTCAAAACCCCACACCCAGGCGCTGCCGGCTCCGTGAAGGGAGGAGCAGGGACTGCAGGTACCGGCATGCAACGCTCGAGTCCAGCCGCTCAAGGGGAAAGGGGATCGCAACGGTGCGCTAAACTGAAGGAAAAAAAAGGCTAAAAAAAAAAAAAAAAACCCTTCCCCAAGTAACAAAGTGGAAATATGCCGCCTAATTACGAATACGCTACGCTTCAGACAAACCGTGCAGATGATATAAGAATATACTCTACACATCATATAAAGGATATCTCACGAAATTACGGGTCACGTTTTGTGAAGTCTGTTGAACGCGGGCGGGAAAGAAAAAAAACGGAGTTGAAGAGGTGCTGGTTGATTGTGTATTTATCTCTGCACTGTGAACTAACAAACACTCCAACTCACTGTGCCATAGATTTCTACACACACAACCGACAAACCAGCAACCACCATGAGGGGATAAACATGTTGAATGTATAGGCTATTGTCTGTATTATTTTATAGACTGACGCACATCTCTACAACTTTTGTCCACTTGTTCGTCCGCAAAAACTACGACCATCCGTCGTCCTTAAAGTTGTTACGAGTCGTTTTAACCTGAAATGTAGAAATACGCTTCCATGTCGACATCTACATGTTATATCCTCATGGCCGAATTCTTCTCATCCTACAACAGGTTTTTCACCAAAAACACTTGTGGAATCTGATGGGAAGGTTTTATGATGTAATGTGTAACATGCCAACTAAATATATAAAAGGCTTAATTAGTTCACTTATCTAATTATTTATATACCTGCGCATATGTTTATTATTATATAAGGCACACAACTCAAGGAGTACATTAGAAAGAAAGCTGTGTGTCAGATATATTGTCAGGTTGTATATCCTCTAAACCATACACCATATAACCATATTACGATCAGTATGGTCATTTCGTTCAGAATTAAATGTGCAGTTGCTAACTCTATGTGAAAAAGGTCTCTTCCAGTTCCTATAACCAGTGTTAGGACCTCACAAATGGTCCATCATTCTGCATCACCATTAGTGAACATTACAAATATAAGGCCTTGCTCTAAAAAGTTACAACAACAACAAAATAATGCTCCATCTATTTATGGTCTATGCACAATTCTACAAAACAATACAGCGGTTACTCTATATGTTAAAGATGTTGATCCCTTCATCTTGGTTGACAGTTTGGCAACTGTGTGTAGAAATTGGTAGTGAGTTGGAGTATTGATGTTAGTTCACAGCTTGCGACTTCGCATGCAGAGGTACAAAATCAGCCAACACCTCTTCAATTCCTTTTTCCCCCCTCCTGCTTTCAACAGACTTAACAATATGTGACCCATAATATCACAAGATATCCTCTAAATTATGTGTACACTATATTCTTATATCGTCTTATATCATTGCAGGTTATTAGCAGTTCACAAGGGGACACCTAATAACACAAATATTATCCATTTTAAAAGTAAAAAAAAAAAGGCATGGTCTATAAACTTATATAATCTGAGTCTGGGGGTCAGACGAATACAATGGCAGGTCACTCATCATATGTGCCAACTATTCTCATGTTTTCACCTCAGAAAAAAGCTGAGGTGATTGACAATATCATAGACTGTGTTGTGCTTCAGACAAACTATGTTTAGCTAATTGCTGTAACTAATGAAATAGAAAGGTAACGCACTATATTGAGGTGTATATGACAGGAAAAACACTTTAAGTGATTTTTGTTTGTTTCCAAAAATATTTCCAAAAATATATAGCCTAGCTCAGTTTACATCATCTATTGAAGTGAAATAATGTCTAATGGCTTAATGACATGATATAATCCTTATTAAAAGCAAGCATAACTGGTGAAGAGACTTAGTAGTTAGAGTTTTCAAAACATAAGAAGTTAATAAGCAATCCTTGTTATTCAAGTGTGCATTCTGTCCTTATATAATAGCCAGCCTGTCAGTTACATCCTAACTCTTCCTGGTCATGCACCCCTTTTCCTTTCATCTTCACACAGACTGCACCATTTGAGCAATGTGACTTTACAATCATAACTTTAACAGTGTGCTGAATGCACCACTCAATGAAGCTTTTATGTTTGCAGGGGCAGCACAATTAAGGGCCAAAGACCAGAAAAAGGCTTGTTTTCTTGCACATGGTTTTAACATTTATAACTTTTCATTCATTCATTGTCAGTAATCATTTAATTCTGGGACGGGCCCTGGACTGGATGTCAGTCAACCACAGGGCAACACACACACACACACACACACACACACACACACACACACATTTGCATACTCACTCACACTTAGGCGGAATTTGGAATTACCATTCCACCAACTAGCATGTTTTTGAGAGGTGGGAGGAAACAACACAAATACAGGGAGAACCTGCAAAACTGCATATAGACAGTAACCCAAGCTCATGGTCAAACCAGAGACCATGGAGCTGTGAAATGGCAGCACTACCTGCTGTGCCACCAAGCCATACTCATAACGTATAAACCTTTCTTCTTTAAAATCCACAATAACAGACCACAGCATGTGTCAGGAATTAGCCCTAGAACCTCCAGTGGTTGTGTTCAGCACTGACATATTCCTGATGACAAGCAAATGACTATGTACATAATAATCAGTCAGGGGTCTGATGTGCCAAGGACAGACTTCCCAAAATTGAGACACCTTGAACACCAAAATATTTGAACACTATGATCGGTGTGAATGAACTAAATAAACACATGCTATAAACATCTGCATATGCCCGCTGTATAATTGGTGGTGTATATGTGTGTTTCAACAAATGCGTGTAAACAAAATATATCAATATGGGAAGCATTGCAGTGCTAGCTAGCTGAAATGACAGACAGTGTGAGTTCTTTTAGACGATGAGCTATTTATCTTCCCTAAGCTCACAAACACAAATGTGTGACCCCAGCCACAGAAAAAACAGGCTGTATGTGAATACGCACAGTTCAAGAGAGACTTCCGACTTAAACAAATATATATATTAAACACAGAGTGCGAGGAATTGCATTCCACCGAAACTATAGCAGATACATAATACACATATAGCTGAGACATAATTGTGCAAACAGTCTATAAGTGCACTTTATAATACAGGCAGTAAAATGTACTGCTAAACACACAGGTTTAATAACGGCAGAGATGAGAAAGTTGCGTTTTAAGACTCCGACCTTTTCCACTTCTGATCTGAGAGTGTTTGACCAGTCTGTAGCTCACTACAGCACACTCGGACCTGAGATGACTCGGACTGAGATGAGTCTGACCTGAGATGACTCGGAGTGAGGTGAGTCGGACCTGAGATGACTCGGACCTGAGATTACTCGGAGTGAGATGACATGGAACTGAGATGACTTGGACCTGAGATGACTCGGACATGAGATGACTCGGACATGAGACGCCTTGGAGTGAGATTATTCGGACCTGAGATGACTCGGAGTGAGATGAGTCTGACCTGAAATGAGTCGGAGTGACATGATTCGGACCTGAGATGACTTGGACCTGAGACGCCTCGGAGTGAGATGATTCGGACCTGAGATGACTCGGAGTGAGATGAGTCTGACCTGAGATGAGTCGGAGTGAGATGAGTCGGACCTGAGATGACGTGGAACTGAGATGATGCGGAACTGAGATGACTTGGACCTGAAATGACTCGGACCTGAGATGACTCGGACCTGAGATGGCTCGCAGTGAGATGACTCAAACCTGAGACGACTCGGAGTGAGATGATTCGGGCCTGAGATGACTCAGTGCGAGAAGACTCGGACCTGAGATGACTCGGAGTGAGATGTCTCGTCCCCGAAGTGTTTGGGGAAATGAGCGGTAGGTCTGTGTCTTTTTGCGACTTCACGTCCAAAGTTGGGCACAAAACACAGCCCTCAGTACTGACCTGTCTGACCTCCAGATAGACACAAGGATCTCCCGTTAGTAACCTGATTTAGTGGCTTAAGCGCAAAACTGTGCGGTGGTGAAGGCGGATACGGGACAGTAGGGCATGAGACGGGTTATGAGCATTACACAGCCCTTCTTCCTATGCTGACAGGTTGAGATTATGCAAAACGTTCCCGTACTCGCGAAAGCACGATAAAGTGGCCTTAATTAAGCACACCCTGCCCCGCTTTGAACACGGGCTGTCGCGCTCATCGCTTTTGTAGGCCTAAAAACACACGCCACAGCGTGTCCCAATCCACCGAAGGCTGCAGATGAGTGACCATTAGCTATCATTAGCCGCACGCAAATATGAAACCTAACGGTAGACCCTACTTTGCAAGGCAATGCCAGATAAGCACTGGTCGCAGTTGGGAGATAACAGACCCTGTGCTACAGTAAATCGGGACTTTCATATACTTGCACAGCCTGCAAAGTTTCCGGAGTTGCCCGTAGCCTTGCATGGCGTTTCGTGGTGCCCCCTTTAATGCCCCTCGCTCGCCAGTAGCGCCTTTGTTAATCGCATGGTGCTGCGCCGCCTGCCTTACCTCACTTACCTAAACGGCCCGGACGCCTTTTCTATGCCTTTTAACAGGAAGTGCTCACGAAGAGACCGTGAAACCAGCTCGGTGCTTGTGGCGCTCGCCTCGGTTTAACCGAGAGATGTGGCGAAGGATTCAAAAGCAGCGTGAATTTTGGGCTTCTCGCCGCGATCTTCCCTCATCGCCAGTTCTCGACCGCTGCAGCTGGAGAAGAAAATCGCGCTTCCTGGGTCCTAAAGCCTGACAGCTCTATCCAGGTGAGTATCAGTATACTGTGAGCGGTGCTCATGGAATAAACCCGATTCGTTTATTTACAGCAAGCCGTGTTCGTGGGTCCTGTTACAACCACTTCACGGTCTGCCCTTGTTGATAAAATGGTTAATTCGCTTTCAGTGTTTAAAATGTTTCAGACACCGGGCCATATAGTCCGGTTGAAGTCACAGGAAGAACTCTTTCACTGAGGCAGTTTGTTCTGAAATATTGTTAAATGACCAGTGATGAGCTCAATGGATCCAGCTAGGAACTACGTTTTGTACACATGTTGTGGGCTACCTTTAAAACCAGGCTGTTGTCAGATCAGACCAAATGGACATCTCAGAAAGGCAGAAAATATAGTGTGTTGTAGTCTACTAAAACACTTTATTTATGGGTATA
This sequence comes from Ictalurus punctatus, assembly GCF_001660625.3. Classification (NCBI taxonomy): domain Eukaryota; kingdom Metazoa; phylum Chordata; class Actinopteri; order Siluriformes; family Ictaluridae; genus Ictalurus; species Ictalurus punctatus. The sequence goes on along the minus strand of NC_030423.2, from coordinate 6,143,039 downwards.
TCTATTATACTGTAGAATAGACTACCTGCATGTTGTGTGTCGTTTTTTTGTGATAACAATAAATAGTATTGGATGTTTTGGACTAACATTAATTGTAATATATCAACAACATATAAACTTAGTTAACAATAATTAACATATGGAGAAAAACGACTGTATTTGCATTATTTATGGAGTAGCCCCAATTCCAGACGCAGTTCCACAAGGGCATCTGAATCTGGTAACTAAACATTTCATATTATGTGAAAAGCAGTGGAAATAATAATCAGCATTATGGATGTTTTTGTATTTATTACAGAGTTCTTAAAGTTATTAACCCCTTTGACAGGTCACTTATATTGAACGGTTTAACCCAAATGTTAAACCCAAAAACATCTCAGCATGCCTTAGACCTAAGGTGTCCTGGAGGTTGAAAGTTCAGAAACAGAAAGCTGAGTGGCTTCAGTTAGTGTGCAAAATATTACTGTAGCCTATTACACATATAATAATAATGTTAATGAAATTATCTGTACTGAGGGGGTCCATGTGGCCCTGTACTGTGAAACCTTTGTATTAAATAAACTTAAAAAAAAAAAAAAATTAAATAGCTTCCTCCATGTGTAACCAAATTCCTACTGGCTGTTTAAATAGACTATTACTGGTCCTGATCATATTAATGAATGCTTACTCATTTTTACACTCTTTTGATCCTTTGTTCTCAGAAACTCCAGTTTCAGTTTCATCTTGTTGCAAGCAGTCAAGTGAATAATTTTACCCATGATTAGTGAGATTGTGAAAAAGTGGATGACAAACTGAAACAGTTTGAAGAAACTTGCAGTGATACATTCACTAGAAATAGGCCTCAAGCAGACACCCATATTAGCGTTAAACCAACACCCAAAGAACAACAACCCCGAATTGATTCCGCAAGTTCAATCCATTTTCACTTTCAATTAACGATATCTATATCAGTTTACGATCTCTTGACAAATGTGGCGCTTTGACGTTACGCTCATGTATTGAGGACTAATGTTTACTTCACTGAAGTTGACAGTCACGTGGAACTGCAACAGAGCTCGAGCTCTCGCCGGAAACATATCTGGTCATGTAGGACAACATTCGCGTGTATATGAAGTATATGAAGATAAATCACGGTGTATTAAATATTAAAATACGATCATATGTATCACTAGCTTCATAAACAGTATTATTGGACTGTTTCTCAAGTGGTTCCATAGTGTAGTGGTTATCACGTCTGCTTTACACGCAGAAGGTCCTGGGTTCGAGCCCCAGTGGAACCAGACGTTTTCTCTAATTAATGTTCTCTCTGAAATAATGCCCGTCTTCCCTTACGATCACGTTCTGGCAATCTATATATATATATATATGTATGTATGTATATACGTATATTATCCACAAGCTGCCATACATCAGATCTGCAGTTTTGGTGCCATTGGCGAAAACTGGCGTCTTGCAACCTAACAAGCGCCATCTCATAGGCTACTAATAAAAAAAACAATCTCGTGTCACGTGAAAAAAGAGGTTTCGGGTGACGATAAGGTTTCGTTATTGCTGAATAAACATCAGGAATGTGGCTATTGCATTCATATAAGCAACATATAAAATATGTAATTTGTTATATATATTTTATACAGGCCACACCCCCTTTTAAATAGACCTGCTCTTTAGTCCCGTCCGTGCATGCCGGAAAACGGGACGAATACACACAGAGAGAGAGAGAGAGAGAGAGAGAGAGAGAGAGAGAGAGAGACTACTCTGGAAGCAGACATAATAGTTTGGTATAATGTGCTACAAGGAGCAGTGAACACGTAATATTCCAATTTAAGTGGGATTTGATCGCTGGTATAAATAAGGTTGGTTAAATTTTAATCCTTAGCGACCTCTACTGTTTACTTCATGTGAACTGGCCTGAAGAAAAATATGAGCTTTTAATATAATTAGTCCGTGTGCAACATTTGAGCTCACAAGATGCAGCCTGTTGCAAGAACCGATTGGTGTTCCTTAAAGATTCAGCTGATTCATATTATTGATTAGGAATAATATGAGAATATTAGTATATTTAAAGTTCTTACGTGTACTTAAAGTTAGGATAAGATAACAACAAATAAAGGGTACTTATATCCGTGTTCACAAAAATCATATACGAGTTCCTATGTATTCTTAAATATTTATTCAGTGTTTGCATGCTCCCGGAGCAAAGGCTGTCGCATTCACTAGCCAGTTTAAGGAGAGATGTTTGATAATTTTTACAAATTGGTCAACGTTGAAGACAGCATCGTATGTAACCTTCTCTGTGAAAGTAATGCCATGAGCATGCTGAAAGTGATGTATGGTGATTCTGAAGAGTTTTAAATGTGGTGTATTTTCATTTGAAATACAGCTACTGTATATGAAACAGACAAATAATACTATAACCTCAATTGTTAAATACAATGTAATGATCCCGGATAAAAAGATTCATTATTGCATTATAATGTTCTGTCCGCATATCCACAGTGACTATGCAAACAATGTATCTGATATATGATGGCTTGACACCTTTATGCTGCCCATGACTTCTCTTGAGCAGTTCTTTTCGACATGACATGCTGTACAGTAGTTAGCAGGATGTCGAAATCCAAGCAAGCCTGATAAACCTATTTATACGAGCAGCCATTTATCTTAATGATGAGGGACAAAGCCATTTTTATTTACACTTGGTCGACCATATTAAAGTCTTCATCGCGCCAATTGTATAGGAATGTTATATGTCAGTTTTTCCCGCGCTAAAGTTTAAAGTCCCAGTGATGGATTTGAAGAGTTTGCAGGCATTTTTTTAAATATCGGAGCTGTCCAGGGTTCTGAAGCTGCACATTTTTATTGACACGTGTATATTTAATAAACGGGAGCCATGTTGAGCTGCAGTGCTATGAAAGATTTCCTGTATGTATGTTTCCATCCATCCATCTTCTATACCGCTTATCCTTCTTCAGGGTCACGGGAACCTGGAGCCTATCCCAGGGAGCATCGGGCACAAACCGGGGTACACCCTGGACAGGGTGTATGTTTGTTTTCAGATCACTAAATTGGAAAAGAATACCAAGTCCATAAAGTGCATTTGTAAATGGAGAACTTAGGAGGGCAGGATTTTGCTGGAGCATCTCTCACAGTTTTGTCAAATAAAACCAAAATAAAACGTTTTCCGAAAGGATCATGTATGAGACCTTATTTATGTCAGATTTTTTCTTAAACCAGAGAACATTCTTTAGGTTTCTTCTGAAGTCAAAAGATAATGAAGTCCTGGACGTGTGTGACTGCTGCACTGATCAGATGCTTTCCATCTCAAAGTGTGGTACACTTGGCATGTTAACAGACACATACACTGAATTCATTAGATAAAGTTTAAATGTAAATAAATAAATAAATAAATAAATAAATAAAGGGCAGAGAATATGTACTCGTGCGCCTTCCCCAATCCTGGTTAACCGTAATGTTCAGCACCTTTCAGATACTTTCATGACAATGAATCCAGATTTCAAATCATCGTACACCGCTGCAGTTGTGTGTGTGTGTCAGTGCACACTGTTGGCCTGCTATAGGAAATGTGGTATTGTACAGATGCGGCTGTATTTAGAAGCAGGACACGGTGACCGGAGTGTGAGTGTGGAAAAAGGAAATATATAAAGAGCTGTTCATTCATACATGTATTTACAGAATCGACACTGTGGGTTATTACACTATTGGGAGATAGGGGGCAGTATGTGCACATTAAGCGGTCCGTTCTGAGACTTTTCGTTTGGAGGAACATCCGCTTGGCCGCCATGTTGAACTTCGTGTAGTGTTTTACTTCGTGCTTCTTCACGCTGTTTTCAAATGAATAAACCGCTGAAGTGGGAATAATGGCGAACGTAGCAACAGCCATGGCCGCGGTTGCGGGAAGAGACCCTGCTGTAGACCGCTCTTTAAGATCTGTCTTTGGTAAAATATAAAAAAGAGAAGAAGATTTAAGTAGCGGTTGTATCTCGTTTGTTTTGTTGATGCGCATCTGGCCGCTAGTTAAGCTAACACACTTGGGCCTCTCATTCTGAGTGTCTAAGCTAAATGTTACCTTCATGCAGCTGTGTCTCCCTGTCTTACATGTTTCTTTTTAAACAAAACAACTAGAGAATAGTCGATTCTTACTGGCTAATAATGTCTATGTGCTTATAGGCTGTTATAGGTTGTTGTGTAGCATAGCTAGCTGGCAACCAGAGTACTCGTGTGTATACATATATACATATATACACATACATGTACGTACATATATATGTATATATATATATATATATATATATATATATATATATACACACACACACACACATATGTATACATACGTATATGTACATATATGTTTATATACATGTATGTGTATATGTAAGTATACGTGTATGTATACATACATGTGTATATATATATATATACATACGTATACATACATATGTGTGTATATATATATACATGTATACATACATATGTATATATACATGTATGTGTATATAAGTATACGTATGTGTACGTATGTATACATGTATGGATGTATGTATATGTCTATGTATACGTATATGTATGTATGTGTATATGTAAGTATACGTACGTACGTATGTATGTATACGTATGTGTATATGTATGTATGTATGTATGTATATGTGTACGTATATGTCTATGTGTATGTATACATGTATGTGTATATATATATATATATATATATATATATATATAAAATGTATGTATACGTATGTGTATACGTATGTATACGTATATGTATGTATGTATACGTATATGTATGTATACATATATGTATGTATGTATATGTATGTATGTGTATACGTATACATACGTGTATATATATACATACGTATACATACATGTGTGTGTGTGTGTGTATATATATATATATATATATATATGTCTATGTCTATGTATACGTATATGTATGTATGTGTATATGTAAGTATACGTACGCACGTATGTATGTATGTATACGTATGTGTATATGTATGTATGTATACGTGTGCGTATGTATGTATGTATACATATACGTATGTGTATATGTATATATGTCTGTATGTATATGTCTATGTATACGTATGTGTATGTATACATGTATGTGTATATATATATAATGTATGTATACGTATGTGTATACGTATATGTATGTATACGTATATGTATGTATACATATATGTATGTATGTATATGTATGTATGTGTATACGTATGTATACGTATACATACGTGTGTATATATATATATATATATATATATATATATACACATACGTATACATACGTGTGTGTGTGTGTGTGTATATATATATATATATATATATATATATATACATACATACGTATACATACGTGTGTGTGTGTATGTATATATATATATATATATATGTCTATGTATACGTATATGTATGTATGTGTATATGTAAGTATACGTACGTACGTACGTACGTATGTATGTATGTATGTATACGTATGTGTATATGTATGTATGTATACGTGTACGTATGTATGTATGTATACATGTACGTATACGTATGTGTATATGTATATATGTCTGTATGTATATGTCTATGTATACGTATGTGTATGTATACATGTATGTGTATATATATATAATGTATGTATACGTATGTGTATACGTATGTATACGTATATGTATGTATGTATACGTATATGTATGTATACATATATGTATGTATGTATATGTATGTATGTGTATACGTATGTATACGTATACATACGTGTATATATATATATATACATACGTATACATACGTGTGTGTGTGTGTGTATATGTGTATGTGTATATATATATATATATATATATATATATATATATATATATATATATATATACACATGTATACATACATATATGTATATATACATGTATGTGTATATGTATGTATGTATATGTAAGTATACGTATGTGTACGTATGTATACATGTATGTATGTATGTATGTATGTATATATGTCTATGTATACGTATATGTATGTATGTGTATATGTAAGTATACGTACGTATGTATGTATACGTGTACGTATACGTACGTATGTATGTATGTACGTATGTATACATGTACGTATACGTATGTGTATATGTATATATGTCTGTATGTATACGTATATGTCTGTATACGTATGTGTATGTATACATGTATGTGTATACGTATGTATACGTATATGTATGTATGTGTATACGTATATGTATGTGTGTATGTATGTATATGTATGTGTATGTATGTACGTGTACGTGTATGTATACATATATGTATGTATACGTATGTGTTTACATATGTATGTATGTATGTATACGTATATATGTATACGTGTATGTATATGTATATATGTATGTATACGTATGTGTATGTATGTATATATACGTGTGTGTATGTATGTATACGTATATGTATGTGTGTATGTATGTATGTATGTATGTATACGTATATGTATGTGTGTATGTAAACGAAAGAGAGAGAGGTGTATAGCTGTATGATAATGCCATGTGTTTTTAACTACAAACATTGACCACATGGCTTTGTGTCCTAGTGGGGAATATTCCATATGAAGCAACAGAAGAGCAGCTGAAAGACATCTTCTCAGAAGTTGGGCTTGTTGTCAGTTTCAGGTATGATCATCAGACCAGATGCAGTATGGATTGTGTGTTTATGTGAAGTATTCACAGGACTAAAAATACTGGAATTGTAGGTTGGTATATGACAGAGAAACAGGAAAACCAAAAGGTTATGGCTTCTGTGAGTACCAGGACCAGGAAACCGCACTCAGTGCCATGCGCAACCTCAATGGTCGAGAGTTCAGTGGCCGAGCTCTGCGTGTGGACAATGCCGCCAGCGAGAAAAACAAAGAAGAGCTCAAGAGTGAGTTTGCTTTCTGGAATCATTTGTGTTCCACAGTGATTTGATTAAAAAAATTTTTTTTTATTTCGTTTGATTGATTTAAAATGATCAAGAATTGTATACTCTGTGCCTGCCTTTCCCCTGAGGTTTGGGCACTGGAGCTCCCATCATTGAGTCACCGTATGGAGACAGCTGCCCAGCTGAGGAGGCCCCTGAGTCCATTAGCAGAGCTGTGGCTAGCCTGCCGCCGGAGCAGATGTTTGAGCTTATGAAACAGATGAAAGTGAGTACAAGAACAAATCAGTAAAAGTCTGGTCATTAAATGATGTCTTGAAGTTTTTTGATTTTCACTAGTGTATGTATCAGTTAATGAAATCTCTAGTTGTGTCTTAACTTCACCTTCGTTTATTGAGCCCCAGAAAGCGTGTGTGTGTGCGCGTATGCGTAAAACATTGTCTGATAAGTGTTGTGTTTGAATATTTGGTTGTGTTTGGGAGCGTGGGCAGCCACAATCTCAGTGTCTCGTGCTTACTTTCACTCTGAGAGAGAAGTGCAGCCATTCAACCAAAACATATTTCTCATTGATGCTGTTAGTATAGAGCCATATGGTTCACCAGCATGAACTACGGTTCATGAACTGTCTCCCAATTATGTAGTTTGTGAATTTTTAAATATACACATTAAAGCATGAAATTATAGTTCTTGTGCAATAGTAAAAAGTGCTGCAATTTTTTTTGGTCATGACATACTTGGGAACTTGATGATAAACCTGGGTGCACTGCCTTAGCATCACCTATGTGTAGGAAAACTTGTGAGAAACAAGTTTATCACTCTAAATTTCTTTGTTCTCTAGCTGTGTGTGCAGAACAGTCCTCAGGAGGCTAGGAACATGCTCCTGCAGAATCCACAGCTAGCCTATGCACTGCTGCAGGCTCAGGTCGTCATGAGGATCGTAGACCCTGAGATTGCCTTGGTGAGACTTTTAGAAGCATATATGAGTTCTATTAGGAGACTAATGTAAACATATTTCAAAAATGTTTTTTAATAATAAGATCAATGGAGTGATGTGAAGATAAAGGTGAAAACACTAACTTGTATGTAACAAGATGTGTTCTGTGGTCCATCTAACAGAATGTATCATACACGTAGAGAAATGGTAACATACGTTATTATAATATAAATTACTTGTTCCATTTTTTTAATCTTGTTTATTTGAATTATCGAAAAAAAAAAATCTTAAAATGTCAATGTTGCTGTTTTGGAATGTAAAAGTCCAACTTATCAGCAACCCTTAAAACCTTCGGGAAAACTATTATGATACATATTGTGTAGTATGAACCCCTGAGGGGACCCGGGGCAGAATAGGTCCCCAGCACCCACTTGCTTATAAGAGGCGACAAATGGGGTGATTCGTTTGCCGTGAGTTGCAACCTGTGACTGTGGAGGAAGAGGTCCTGGTACTTGAGGAATGTGGGTAGCTGCGGCTACCTTAGGTCCCAACACAGTGCTTTGGCTTAAACTTCACATAGACTGGTGGTTGGAAGGGCCCGGTCCAGTTGATCAGCTAGTCAAGTCTTGCCCTGGAGGGTGTTGGCTTAGGGTCAATCGGGTAATATGAACTTATGGTTCTCTGTGCATCCCCTTGTTGGGCTCCGAGGTGGGTAGGAGCAGGAGTCATGAAACTAAGTAACATAAATATGGCTCTTGCTCTCTCTCACAAAAAATCCCTAGGTAGGTATACTTTTGGAATCTCTACTGCCTGACATGCCCCTCACGAAGCTATCCCCTTTTGCAATACAAAAAGACTGGCACAGTGTAAGATGTGAAAAAGTTAGGGACTGGACAGATACTGGTAGAGTGCTCCAGGAAAATCCATGCCGTTAATCTGATGTGTGCAAGTATGTTGGCAAATGTCTCTTTTAAGGCCTATCACCATCCATCGCTAAACTGCAGTAAAGGAGTAATTTGAACTCCTGGATATGGATGAGACTGAAATAGCATCTGAATTGACACAACAAGGTGTAACAAATGTAAAAAGAATCCTGATCAAAAAAGAGGACCAGGTCATCAAAACAGGCACTTGTATCCTAACGTTCAGTAAACCTCAACAACCGGAGAGGATTCAATTAGGATACGTTAGGTACCCGTCAGTATTTTCATCCCAAGCCCTCTGAGATATTTTAACTGCCAAAAATTTGGACATGGCCCCACTGGCTGTAAAAATAAGCCCATCTGCTACAAATGTGCCGAAGAAAAACATGAATCAGCCTGTACAAGATCACTGAAATGCAGCAGCTGCTCAGCAGATCACCCAGCTTCATCAAAATACTGCCCAGTTTGAATCAAGGAAAAAGAGATCCAAAGAGTAAAATGTACTGAAAGGGTGAGCTACACAGAAGTGCGTACAATGGTTGATAAATCATCACCATTTAATTCAAGGAAATCATATGCATTTGTGATCAAACCTGCCATGGGCGCTGACGAGTATCAGATTTCACTTGGGTGAATAATGAAAAACCACAACAAATCAACAAAAGCTCTGCTCCACCTAAAAATAAGACTCAAAGCACCCAATGCCAACTGATGGCAAAGCACTTTCAAGTTACTGAAGATCAGAGGACATCAGCTGAAGATAATCAGAGCTCAAGAGGGAAGAAGACACATGGTACAAAAACATAACTACCAAATATAAATCAAGAAAAGAGACCTCAAAAGATGGAACAACCAATTGAAATGACAGAAAACACAACTTCTCGTAATCGTAGCCTATCTCCTAAATGCAGAAGCAAAGGGAATGTACTTGTTCTACCTACCTAATAATGAGCGATAATATCATCCAGTGGAACTGTCGTGGCATAAAAGTTTTATTTATTTTTCTGAGTTACAGCACTTAACAGCTATCTTTACTCCTACTGCCTTTTGTCTTCGATGGACTCCTCTGGCTCCAAATAGCCACTTCTCTTTAAAAAAAAAAAAAAAACCCAAAAACCTACATAACGTTTAATGTGCCTGGCCGAAATATACAACGTCCACTAGATGGATCAGCCATATTGGTAAGGAGTGACATGATTCAATTATATCCCAGTAGATACAAATCTACAAGCTGCTGCTCTACGTTTAACCCCCCATAAAGCTATTACCATGTGCTCGATTTACATACCCCCTGATGCCTCTGTAGTACAATATGATCTGGACAAACTGGCTAATCAGTTGCCACCCCCATACCTGCTCATGGGCAATTTTAACAGTCACAGTCCTTTTATGGAGAGGCAGCCATACCAAACCAAACTGGGAAAAAATCAAGGAGTTCATTTCTAATAATGATTTGTGCCTATTAAATGATGGTTCCTACATTTATTTACACCCAGGACATGGAACTTATTCTGCTATAGATCTTACTATTTGTGAGCCTGGAATACTACTAGATTTCTCTTGGAAAGTATGGGATGACCTATGTGGGATGACCACTTTCCTCTGATAGTGAAGTTTACTGAAGTGGAATTCCAACAAAGAACTCCAAGATGGCATTTAAAGAAACCTAATTGGTACTCTTTTCAGTCACTCATAACCAGGAAGTCGAGACCCAATTAAGAGTTTCACTGATGCTCATCAAAATGGAAGAAGAATCAGTTCCAAAAACATCAACAATGCCACATTTATAGAACTAACCCATGGTTTGAGGAAAATTGCAAAAAAGCTCTTGAAGATAGCTATTAAAGACAGAGGATTTTTAACAAACATCCCACAATGGAAAATCTTATCAAATTGAAAATCAGCAGAGAAAAAGCACAAAAAATTATTAATGAAACAAAGAGACAGAGCTGTAAAAGATATAATTTAAGTTTAACCCCACAAATGCCAACAAAGAAAATCTAGGACATGATCCAAAAGATGGCAAGGAAGGCGGAACCCTTCAACAACACATCACGAATCAAGGCTCTCTAACTACAAAACAAGAAATTGCTGACAAGTTAGCAGAGAAATTCTTGAGTGGAGAACTGCTGCCCTGAGTTCAAATGATCTGGACACAACGGGAACAAATCCCTCTTAACTTCCTTTCTGATACCATGGAATCTTTTACAATGGAGGAACTCCTAAAAGCTGTAAACTGCCCTAGCGATACTGCTGTTTGGACAGGTCAAAATTCATTAGCAGTTTTCAAAACAGTTACCCCGAAGCACGTTATTGATCCTCTTGGAAAGCTTTAACACCATTTGGAAGTCAGGCGATGTACCATCCTGCTGGAAAGAGGCAATAATTATACCCATACCCAAACCAGGCAAAGATCATACCGACCCAAACCACTATCGCTCTGTAGCTCCTCTGTAAAACCATGGAAAGAATGGTAAATAATCTTCTTGTGTGGATACTGGAGACAGACCATAAGATCAGCAACTACCAATGTGGTTTCAGACAAGGAAAATGCACCTTGGACCACCTTATAAGGCTGGAAACATTTATATGGAATGGTTGTATGAAAACTTTCTATGTAACAGACACTTTTGTGTCCGAATTGGAAGCACCATTTGAACCATACACACGCAAGAACTAGGGGTGCCACAAGGAAGCATCCTGTCAGTCACCCTTTTTAGCATAAAAATCAACAATATTACAAACCTCATTAGACCCAACATACATACATTTATGTTACTTCTGTTCCAAAAACACGCATCTGAGCGTAAATACTTAAGTTGTGCTCCAAATGACGTACTATGCACTTACACTGTGCACTCTACCGTCTAGTGTACGAAGTTTAGAAAGGTAGTATCATCTCAAATGGAACACAAGTTTTTTTTTTTACTAACCAGAAGTATGAGCTGCTTCCTAGTCGATGGCATGTGGTGTCATACGCATGTAATGGGATGCCGGTAGCTTTAACAGATACCCAGAGTCAACGGAAATATATTTCTTGTTTAACGTAGCATTACCTTTTATACCCAACATGACCTCAGTCTCCATCAGACAGACATGTAATCATCAAGTGACTGAGGAAGAAAGTGTGCGACCTCCAAGTCCTCTAAGGATGGATGCTAGGATAAATACTAGTAGTATTTATGCATTACTTTTTATGGATGCACAAAAAGTACTGAATTAAACTACAGTCCTAAATGAATAATATATTTTCTGGTGTGTGTCAGTGTGTATTGGGTTCTTTTCAGTCTTATATAATTGGACAAACAGTTGTGTAAAGTTTTAGTTTGAAGTTTATATTTGTAACACTCAGTTTGTGGATTTTATTTTAAATAAATGAAAAAATGGTACTAAATGTTTGCCCCCATCTGATTAATCGAAAACATAATTGGCTAACTAATTGATTATGAGATTAATCGTTAGTTGCAGCCCTAGAAGAAACATAATGGATCTGACCCAACATAAGAAGATGGTGACCCACTCAAATGAATATAAGCAACAGTTCTTGGACATAAGATGCTGTTTCCCACTTCATAAACCCGTATATAGAAGACGGATCTAGGAGGGACAATTGTGTGTCTGCAGCAGTAGCATTCAGACAACACGGACTTGGTATTCATATTCCTGGACAAAGCTCAATTTTCACAGCTGAGGCCCATGCTTTGCTCCTAGGCCTAGAGCAGATAGGGAGCACACAAAAATGACACTTTTTAATCTGTACGGACTCAAAATCTTCCCTCCAAGCACTCAAATCCCTAAAGACCGAACATCCAATAAATGCCAGCCTCCTAGTTAAAGTGGATTCTTTCAGCATCCTTTTTGGCTGGATACCACGCTATATACCACGCTGTCTGACAACGAACAGGCAGACATTGCTGCTAAGGAACCCCTCAAGTTGAGAATTACAGATTGTCAAATCCCACCATCAGAGTTTATACTAATAATAAACTCATGCATCTCAAAGTGGCAAATGGAATGGGTCCAGTGCATTCATTACAAACTACACGAAATAAACCCTGTTATAAACAAAAGACTATTCCTTAATTTCCCCTTTGAATCCAGACGCGATCAGACCATATACACAAGATGCTGTATTCGACACTCAAGACTTACACATGCTTTCTTACTGAACCTCCAACATGTGATTCCTGTAAAACAAGAATGACTGTTAAACACACGCTAGTGGACTGTCCTGCTCTTAACAATATTAGAGAAGATTTTTACTCACAAAGTACATATTTAGAAGTCTTCCCAAATGTCCTGGAGTTTTTATTGAGTATTAAAGTGAAGGACCTTATATAGCTGCTGTTATTGACACTGCTGAAATGTTGTAAGATTTTATTGATGTAATGCTGTAAGAATTACTGGAATGCCCTGCTTTACCTACTTTGATCTTACCATGAGAATAGCCACTGATGCTTGCACGGCGTAAAAAGAACAATAAATAAATACATGTGTAGTATGAAAATATCACATATTGTGTCTGTGTAATTTTGCCATATTACCCTTCTTATTGATAACCTTATTTCCATTTTAGTCAAAGCTGACGGGATGATGTTTTTTTTTCCCTTCCAGAAAATGCTTCATCGGCAAGCTTCTGTGCCACCCGTAAACCCAAACAGCCAGTCAGGGCCTTTGCCAGTGTCTAACCAGCCTCATGCTCAGCCTAGTGCGCCAGTGTCTCAGCCTCAGGCCATGGTGAACACTTCTCTCATTTTCGCATATTAACATTTTCCTGTCAGTTATACACCAAAAACATATGTCAGGAAACGATCATGACCATTTTAAAGAGTTTCAAAATGTTATGTTTAGTCATATTTTTGATATGTACATACTTTGAATAACATTTTATCTGGTATGTTTTTTTTTTTTTTTTTTTTTTTTTTGTATGGTGTGATGTATATATTAAAGAAACCTAAACACTAATATGCTTTAAATCTTATGTCTCAGCCAGGAATGCATGTGAATGGTGCTCCCCAGATGATGCCACCTTCTCAGATGGGCGGTGGAGTGCCAGGGCCAATGGCAGGACAGGGGCCAATGCCGGGACAAGGCCCTATGCCAGGACCGGGGCCTCTGGGACCAGGAGGTAAACTTGGTTACCCCTTTGCTGTGTGTGCGTGCGCCCACATTGTGTGTTCTCTGTCAAAACTGTCTTCTGGCCTCTTTATTGTAGGTGGAATGCAGCCTCAGATGGGGATCCCCCAAGGAGGCCCTGTTCCTATGGATAGGGGTGCAGGTGGGTGATCTTGATCTTATTTATTTACTTAATTTTAATGACCTGTACCAGCATAATTCTCATTATGCTTATGTTTTATGATGAGATTTGAAAGGGTAATGTTATTGAACATTTCATATTTACACATGCATGAAGCACAGTTACATGAAGCAACCAAAACAGTACATTGGAATGTACTAAAAAGCTTTCAAAACAATTTCACATGCTAGCAAATTCCATTTTTTATATGGAATCACAAGATACAGTTTCAGTAAAACAAGTGTACATGTCTTCAGGTTCAAAATAAATTTGTCACTAGCAAACTTATCATTAGGTATTTTCTAGTATTGTTTCAGAATGTGTAGGTTTTTATTGTTTTTATTTTTTAAATTTAAGTGCAATGCTAATGTTAGAAGCTTAGAGCGCTAATGCTAGAATGTGAATGCTAGCATGATAATCCATTTAAAAAAAAATGCTGCTATATGTTCTCCTATAATCTTTAACATCGTGTCTTTTTTTGTTCTTAGCATCATATTATTAAATCAGTTTATATTGAACACACCATCAGACAGTATTAGTGACCAGTAGTGAAGGGATTAAAAAAGTAAAAAGTCATGGAAAATGTTTTTGTTGTTGTTGTTCTTTTTAACATGAAAATATCAAATTTAAGACCTTTTTATTTTTTCCCCACTGCATTTTCTCTATATAAAATATTATCTTATGATATGCTAATGTTATTTAAAAAAAAATTCTTTCAAGAAGGTCTGTGTGCAGTGTCTCTGATATTGCAATCATCCTAGTGTGTTTACTGTATGATATTTGATATTAGATCCAAATATTAATCTTCACTTGATTCTACAATACATCTTTAACATCCTAACTCTTAAATCTCGTAGTTGATGAACATTTATACTACAATAAATTTCTTAAATGAGTATCGGATTGCTGAAGAGCAGCAATTTCAAGAGCAACATCAGTTCAACTTGAATTGTTCCTGAGTAGTATCTGCAGGGGGTGCTGTATACTTTCTCAGTTTCCTTTCCTGTTTCCTTTACCTAATGCTGACCCAGGAAACCTTCAGGACTCTCCTGTAGGATCATCTGGGCCGGCTGCTATCGAGCGGCCGCAAGGTATCACCAGCTCACCTCAGTATTCTCAGAGATGAGAGAACTGGGTTCTATGCTGCTCATAGCTTCATTTAAAAACTATGAGAAGTTCACTTGATTGAGCACATTTTATTCTTCAGTGCTGTTACATTGCATTACTTTTTCTCCATGCAAATTTTATTTTCTCTTCTTGCCCTAATATTGACACCTGTTAATTGTTGATAAAAGAAAAAAAAATGTATGTTGAAATGATTTTCTGGCTAGCCATATCAGTTAGTCCAATGTGACTTTATTCCCCCCCGGTGTTCGGTGAAGCATTAACCCATGATTCATAATTGAAGGAACCAACAGTAATAAAAAAAGAAGAGGTTATAACACAAGCTTCAGTTTGCATTCAGAATTCTTTGTTACCTTTGTCTAATAAGCAACATCACTAAAGAATGTGTTTGGCATTTTTCGTTGAAGTATTTATTTACATTTTCAGACTGAAATGCAACACACATCCATACTTCTATCATGACAATGTATTTTTTTGTTGTGCAGTACTTTTTCCGGATCACCCTTTTTACATGCTGAAGTTATTACATGCTGAAAAGTAGTGCTCTAATTTGAATGATGTGGACTTTTTCATAGTGCCCATGGTAGACCCACGGGCTCCTATGCGAGGAGCCCCTCCAGGACCCCAGGGGATTCCACCAAGAGGCCTGCTGGGTGATGGTCCTAATGATCCACGAGGTGGATCACTAGTAAACGTGGGAGGAGAAGTAGTGGAGCCGTGAGTATAGCATCTCCTCTGGTTGAAGTAGACCGTGAACACAGTTGGACATTAAACTGCAAGAAACAAACAAAAAAAAAACCATCTCAGTAAGGCCCTATCATTTTATGTTCTGTGATATTACCAGTGAGTAGAGGTTTTTCACATTTTCTGCCAGTTTGGTCTTTTGCCAATTCCCACCTACTAGCTTGCTGTCGTGCAAGAACTACCATATTTGGGAAGATGAGGGCTAGCGTGTGTTTCGTTTGAGACACGAAGCCAGCGAGAGTACTTACTAGGACTCCAGGCTACGGATGACTGAGATGTCGTTGAGCTTCACACTCTTGAACCTGAATATAAAATGATTCATTTATAAACTTTAAAACAAGCGAATAACATGAAATCACAGAATGTAGAACACCGAAATGAGCACTATATAATTAATTTTTTTTTAAAGTAAATTCGGTTGTACAAATGTTTTCACAAACATTACTTTCTGTAAGTTATTAGCTCCCCACAGCATCCCCTTACTTAAGTAAAAGTACTAATACCACATTATGAAAATTTTCCACTACAAGTAAACGTCCTGCATTCACAAATTACTTAAGCATAAGTATCGAAGTGTTATCAGCAAAGTGTACTTAAAGTATCAAGTGGTCCCTGTCAGTGTTTTTCTTTTGAATATGATGTATTTGGATTAATATTACAGCTACATTAATGTATATGTTGTATTTTTATTGATTTAGATGTTTAAGGTTGAGCTAATTTGTATACTGTTTTGTAGTTTAATCTACAGCAATGCATCGTATTTTATAAGATCATATGTTTGTAGTGTCACTGTCCTGTGAGAACCACATATTTCTAAAAAGTCAACTTTTCATATTCTCAGAAAAACAGCCCTGTTTTCAGTTTGGTGAGAATGCATTTTCCAGCCAATCCAAGAGGGTTTTTAATAGTTTATTTGATTAAGAAGTAGTACAATTTTCTCAATCCATAAACAACACTTAACCCTTCGGTTTATCACAAACATTCAAAATCACCACATTTGGAGATACACAGTTTCCACTGGATAGGAAGGGTATGAAAGTGTATAATCTGAAAAGTAACTAGTAACTAAAGCTGTCAGAAAAATGTACTGGTGTAAAAAAAAAAAAGTACAGTATTTTCCCTGTGATTTAGTGGAGTAGAAGTATATAGTTGCATAAAATGGAAATACTCAAGTAAAGTACAAGTACCTCAAATTTGTACTTTTGTACTCGATGCTTGAGTAATGTACCTAGTTACATTCCACCACCGCCAAGTTTATATGTACTTTATATCAGTTGTTTTTTATTTATCAACAAATATTATATCAGTCATATCCTTGTGTGTCTGTGTGTGCCTGCAGCCGTGGTTATATAGGAGGCCCTCCACCGCACCAGGGGCCACCCATGCATATGGCCCCTCCAGATATGCGTGGACCTCATGACATGAGAGGAGCGCCCATGTTGGGAGAGCCCAGAGGCCCTATGATGGATCAGCGTGGTCCACCCATGGACTCTAGAGGTACATAATAACATGATGGGTACCATGTGGTGGTCTTTGTGTGACCAAAGAAACAAGCAATTGTGTATATTTAATGTTTTCATATGTAACTTTAAAAAAAAAAATTTTTTTTAAAGCCCCAATTCCTCCAGGCCGTGATCCTCGAGCTGTAGAAACTCGGGGTCCTGTGGGAGGCCAGAGGGTTCCTGTAGCAGGTGGAATGCAGGGTGCTCCTTCTCACGCAATTCCATCAAATGCTCCCCCATCTGCCCGACCTGTATGCCTCAAATCTGTTTCCTACTATGTTTATTGATGGATTCAATATTTTCATTTTGTAAAAAACAATCTTTGTTGATTTAAAAAAAATATGTACTTGCTTCCGCAGGGTCCTGCACCTGAGGTGTCCTCTCAAGATCATGAAAAGGTAAGTGTTGTACATACAAATGCTTATTTGAGTATAGGCTTGTGATTACTTTTGGTTATCTAGTACTCAACAAAGTGTGTTAATTAAAAAAAATTATGTTGAGTCGCTATGCTGTATTTTATCTAGCTAAAGATTAGACGGCAGCAAGCTATTTATTCTCATAATGCTTCTGTAATATTGAGAAACCAGCAGCATTTACTAGATCCTCAGTCATGAATACTTGGACTATAGTATGTCCCAAACAGTGTATTGCCATACAGTGAGGGGAAAAAAGTATTTGATCCCCTGCTGATTTTGTATGTTTGCCCACTGACAAAGAAATGATCAGTCTATAATTTTAATGGTAGATTTATTTGAACAGTGAGAGACAGAATAACAACAACAAAAATCCAGAAAAACGCATGTCAAAAATGTTATAAATTGATTTTCACTTTAATGAGGGAAATAAGTATTTGACCCCCTCTCAATCAGAAAGATTTCTGGCTCCCAGGTGTCTTTTATACAGGTAACGAGCTGAAATTAGGAGCACACTCTTAAAGGGAGTGCTCTTAATCTCAGCTTGTTACCTGTATAAAAGACACCTGTTCACAGAAGCAATCAATCAATCAGATTCCAAACTCTCCACCATGGCCAAGACCAAAGAGTTTTCCAAGGATGTCAGGGACAAGATTATAGACCTACACAAGTCTGGAATGGGCTACAAGACCATTGCCAAGCAGCTTGGAGAGAAGGTGACAACAGTTGGTGCGATTATTCGCAAATGGAAGGAACACAAAAGAACTGTCAATCTCCCTCGGCCTGGGGCTCCATGCAAGATCTCACCTCGTGGAGTTGCAATGATCATGAGAACAGTGAGGAATCAGCCCAGAACTACACGGGAGGATCTTGTCAATGATCTCAAGGCAGCTGGGACCATAGTTACCAAGAAAACAATTGGTAACACTACGCCGTGAAGGACTGAAATCCTGCAGCGCCCGCAATGTCCCCCTGCTCAAGAAAACACATATACATGCCCGTCTGAAGTTTGCCAATGAACATCTGAATGATTCAGAGGACAACTGGGTGAAAGTGTTGTGGTCAGATGAGACGAAAATGGAGCTCTTTGACATCAACTCAACTCGCTGTGTTTGGAGGAGGAGGAATGCTGCCTATGACCCCAAGAACACCATCCCGACCGTCAAACATGGAGGTGGAAACATTATGCTTTGGGTGTGTTTTTCTGCTAAGGGGACAGGACAACTTCACCGCATCAAAGGGACGATGGACGGGGCCATGTATCGTCAAATCTTGGGCGAGAACCTCCTTCCCTCAGCCAGGGCATTGAAAATGGGTCATGGATGGGTATTCCAGCATGACGATGACCCAAAACACACGGCCAAGGCAACAAAGGAGTGGCTCAAGAAGAAGCACATTAAGGTCCTGGAGTGGCCTAGCCAGTCTCCAGACCTTAATCCCATAGAAAATCTGTGGAAGGAGCTAAAGGTTCGAGTTGCCATACGTCAGCCTCTAAACCTTAATGACTTGGAGAAGATCTACAAAGAGGAGTGGGACAAAATCCCTTCTGAGATGTGTGCAAACCTGGTGGCCAACTACAAGAAATGTCTGACCTCTGTGATTGCCAACAAGGGTTTTGTCACCAAGTACTAAGTCAGTTTTGCAGAGGGGTCAAATACATATTTCCCTCATTAAAATGCAAATCAATTTATAGCATTTTTGACATGCGTTTTTCTGGATTTTTGTTGTTGTTATTCTGTCTCTCACTGTTCAAATAAATCTACCATTAAAATTATAGAATGATCATTTCTTTGTCAGTGGGCAAACGTACAAAATCAGCAGGGGATCAAATACTTTTTTCCCTCACTGTACTAAATAGTTTTTAAGTACACCATTAGTCTCCTTTGCTATTGAGGTATACTACTTTATGTGGTTTGGAATGTAGGAATTTTTTTCTGAATGTGTATTGACTTTTGCAACTGTGATTAATTAGCTCAGCAAAGAGCCTTAGAGTGCAACCGTTGCAAGTAGCTTGCAATACAATTTTTGAACCACAGAAGGAGACTGCAGCTATACTTTTAAAAAAGATAAACAAAAATCCACTATGTGGACAAATGTATGTAGACACCTGACCATCACACCCATGTGTCGGCTTTCCCCAAACTGTTCCCACAAAGTTAGAAGCACACAATTGTGTAGAATGTCTTTGTATGTGTTTGCAATTATGATTTCTGTTTACTGGAACTAAGAGGCCCAAACCTGTTCCAGCATGACTGAGCCCCTGTGCACAAAGCAAGCTTCATGAAGACATGGTTTTCCAAGGTTGTAATGGAAGAACTCAAGTGTCCTGCACAGAGCCCTGATTGAACCCCACTGAACACCTTTGAGGTGAATGGGAACCCCAACTGTGCACCAGGGCTCCTCACCTGACATTAGTGCCTGACGTCACTAATGCTTTTGTAGCTGAATGAGCAAATGCCCACAGCTACGTTCCAAAATCTAGTGGAAAGCCTTCCCAGAGGAGTGGAGGCTGTTTTAATTGTGAAGCAGGGACCGACTCCATGTTAAAGCCCATGATTTTGGAATGGGCATGTATGAGTGTGGTCAGGAGTCCACATACTTTTGCACATATTGTGTACCCAAGCTTTAGTATAGCCAGGATATTTTAAACCCCATTTCACTCGGGCACAGTGCTAACTTAGAAATACACATACACTTTACAACTTGCCTGTTTTATGTCGAGTAGCCCCGAAAGCAGCCAGCTGCTGGTTACGAAGGCAGTGGGAATGTACTGTTATTTATTTCTCCTTGTTAGTATAACTGATAGCAACACTGTCATGTATTTTTCCAGGCTGCTCTAATTATGCAGGTACTCCAGCTGACTCCAGAACAGATCGCCATGCTTCCCCCTGAGCAGAGGCAGAGTATCCTCATTCTGAAAGAGCAGATTCAGAAAACTGCTGGTGCCCCTTGAGGATTCCGAAAAAGAAAAGCCCCCCCCCCCCCCCCCCCCCCTCCCCTTTTGCTTTGTCTGTCTTCCTTGTCTGTACCAAGTCTGTTCATGTGAAAAGACAGATTATTTCCTGTTTCTGTGGGCGTGCAACATGATTTAACTGTTTTTGTTGCAAGCTTAACATGCCATTATGGATTTTTTTGTTTTTTTTTTGTTTCGGAGTGTTTCCACTGCTAGGAATTTCTGAACCTTGAAACAAGTTTCTTCCTCTTGTTTTTAGGACTGAGATAAGAATACAACATACCGTAACCATACAGCATACCATACCCATGTTTATCTTCTCTGTTCGTCATTGAAGGACTTAAGGCATGTTATTTTTGTTCATTACATGTTGCAGGGTTTTTTTTGACGTGTAAATATATAGTAATGGGGCAACTCCTGACTCAAAATGCAAAAACAAAAAAAGAATCTAATCTCACTGGAACACAAAATTACATAGCTAGAATTTAATTTCATTATTGCCAAAGCTACATTTGTGGTCTTTTTTTTCTCAATAAAAAAATTTGAGAAACTTGTCGTGGTTCGTGCAAGTACAATACAATCAATTCGAGTTCAGGTGAAACCAACAGGCATAAGGAAATGACCAATCTCGTGTGACTAATCTAATGTGGCTGTAACAAATTAGCACTTTCTAAGAAACTTTATCTTTCCCCACTTTGTCTACAATGGCAAAGTTCTCTGTGGAGAAACAGACTTGTATGTTTACTTAATGAATTCTCATATTTCGTAACTACATTGTTGAACCCAGAACACCAGAATTATTTCCTTCATAGCAGACGACGGCCACACCCAGATTAAAGAAAACACCTTAAATCCCACACACAAAAGTCTTAAAGATTTGTAGTTACATACATGCTTACAGTTGACCTACAAAATATTAAAAATCACTTCAAGCAGATGTCTTTCAAAGTAGGATAAAGGAGATCAGTTGATATGCAGAGTAAACACAGGATCAATGTGATTGTGTGTGTGGGCAGATCTTAAAACTTGTACTATATTGATTAGCAGGCTCATGCTAACACTACTACAGATACATGAGGACATATTTTGTCTCTGCAGATTTATCAGTTTAGTTAGTTTCTAAATAATTTCCGGTCTCCAGATGCAGGCAGCTGTTGAGTCACTTCATAAACTCCCACTGGAAAGGGAATGGAACACTGAAGAGCTTGTCCTTCTGGTTCAACTGGTTGCTTGCAACAGTTCAGAAGTTCTCTTTGTTGAAGTAAAATCTGGTCTTCCGCAGATCAACGTCAGAATATTTCACACATTTATTTTCCAAATCTTTAGCTAAGGCAGCTGGGCCACAGAGGAACGTACCAACCACTGACCTGTAAGCACAGATAGTGAAATTGATTAAGGATATTTTGTCAGACAAACATGATGTGGTCATGTTTTAAGTTTTAGACTCACGAGGGGTTCTCTTGTCGAACTTGCTCAAATTCCTTATCCCAGTTTGGTCTTCCATAGTGAGTCTTCTGCTTCAGACCAGTAATAACATCAGTGTCTTTATCAAAATGCACCATCACGTGGGCTGCCTAGAATTACAAAATGAATAACATCACAGTACGGCCTTCACATTTTGTACCGTATCTAAATGGTTTGTCTCACAGCAGATAAAACAGACATACATGTGTATGGTCCCACCCAGTGAGGTAGAGTTTGTATGTAAGAAAGTCCTTCATGCCTCTCTCCTCCATCTCCTTCTCAAGTACCTGCAGCAGATCTGCAAACCACTCAAAGGCATGTGTCTCCCTGCACAACCAATAGAAGTAAATCTGTAGGGGATAGAAGCCCAAGTGAGAGATGTGCCAAGCTAACAGTAATCTGCTCAAACATGCCTTAGGCAGTGAAATATTTTCTGGTCTATAATGAGAAATAAAAGGATTATAGTCTAGCCTTGAAGTCCTGGAGGGCTGTAGCACTACATGCATTTAATAAGCCTGATTCAACTCATCAGTTTAGTAGTGTTAGAAAGGGGCTAAACACAACACAAACTTTGGAGGGTTGTGACCCTTCAGGAGTTTGACACATGATCTAGCTGATCGCATGATTTGAATGTTTGGCCGGTCCAGGGTCGGATTTAGTGATTTGGGTCCTTATTCAGTATTTTAACATCAATATTTAAATTTTGAGCATATGTTATTTAGTATTAATAATTAAAAATACATATGATTTGCATTTTTAGGGGCCCTTGGCTTCTGGAGTCCCAAGGCAGTTCCCTATATTTGCCTAGTGCTAAGTTTGCCTGGGCAGGTCTTGTACATTCATACCTTTCTGGTACGTAGCTTGGGGTTGGAATCCTTAAATTTATACCAAATGGACTTCAAGATGGAAGCAAATGGGGTCACGCCAATGCCAGCGCCCACCAGCATGCTGACCTCGTAATCAAACATATCTTCACTGGCTGTTCCAAATGGACCATCCACACCTAATCTGAAACCAGATAATTAGCATTGCTGAGATATGGAACTACTCTATAAGATTTTTATTTTATTTTTTTTTAAACTTATTTGATTGACTTATGTTGTAGACAATTTTGTCAAAATGTGTTATAAAAACAAGCATACAACAGGAGAACAATTAGGTGTGCTGGCTTACTTGGGTCCTTCACTCCCCTCTGGTAAATTTTCTACCATCTTGATGAGCTTCTCTGTCCAGTCCCCGGCTGAGCGGATGTGTACGCTGAAGAAGTCCTCTTCAGGGGCTGATGTCATTGTAAATGGGTGCCATTCGAGTTGGGAGATGGCTGGACAGTTCAAAAAGACATACTGTCCAACATCCATTTTAAAACCAGACTTCATTAACTGCAGCTCCAGGACGTTGGATGGATGCATCACAATCTTAGAGTACAATTGAGACAGATCCACTGTTATAAAAGAAATATCTACTTTTACCTATGATGCTTCGGCATTACTGAGAGCTTACCTTTTTGTAATTTACAGTCTGAATATAGCGGATAAAGCGCAACAGCCTCTCACATATGTAAATGATCATAGGACCAATCACCCACATCCAAGTCTAGAAAAGGACATTAGGAAATGGAAGTTACGCAGCAGGAATAATATATTCCTACAAGAAAGCGGTACATTTCATACATGTACGTATAGTATCTGTAAACAATTTCCTTTACCTGAGGAAATCCTCCTGCAAACTGAGGAATGGGACATTCAGGAATATGACCCCACTTCTCTGGATAATTTTTGCAGAACGTAGTGTTGTGAGGCGGGTTGGCCAACTGACTTCGAACAATGCGCCTGCATCAGATGCAAAATACACCTTAAGTAATTAATTTTCTAGTAAGCAAATACAATTATTTCGAGCAATGCCATCAATTCCTGAATGCCTCACCCTGCCCCATGAAAGACCAAGCCTGCAAAGAAAATGATGAAGAGGTGGTGGGTGTACCAGAACACCTCATAGTAGCTTCGTCGTATCACCTCCATCGATGATGTAATCATAAGGATAAGAGCGAGGGTGATCACAACTCCTGTAAGGCCAGCAATGGTAGTGAATGCAAATAGGAGTGGTGTCTAGGATATAAACATAGTACTGCTGTTAATGGCATGCACATGCAGGCATACATAGATGTTCGAAGCATAAATATAAGTTTAAAAACTTTTAACACATTAAAACATGTTTGAAAAAAGACAGGCAGTATACTAATTAAAACATAAAATTTCAAGTGGTCAGATTCACCGTGGAGTTGGACGGGACAGGATTGAGGTAAGTGGAGTCATCATCATCATCATCATCATCATCATCATGATGATCATCATCACCGACATCCTCATACCCAAGCATGGAGAGGTTACCAGCAAGGGGACCAAAACGTCCATGACGGCTATCAATAAACCATTCCACATTCATCAAATGGGCAATGACGTGAACCGCTGGACAGTGAAAAAGACAGGAATTTTGTAATTCATGATTCCATTCACTCCTAATTCAACTGAAGAAACTTTCAGTAGCATGTTAGACGCTATGCACAAAGCTATTTTTTAAACTATTGGCACATACTATATTGGTGTGTGTTTGTCAAGTTACTGAAAAAAAATCAAGGTATAACTGAACTTTACAAGGTATTTTGCACTGACCATAAAATGTCTTTTCTCATTCTTTGAAAACATAGATCTGCCCTTATTCACATTGTAGATTTAAAAAAAATCATTGTGGAAAGAGAAGACTACATACAGCACATAGGTACATGAAGTGGTACAGACTGAATTCAATATTACTGGCCTGGGAGAAAAAAACAGTTTGTGTACCTTATATTAAAGTTGGGGGTTTTTTGGAAATAATTTGCTAACTAAGTAATTTTCATCTGTTAATCTGTGATATCTCACTATCTACAATCATAAAAGTCTATTTATCCTTGGTAAATATTTAGCAATACTTTTCTTTTTCTACACGGCAGCCTAGGTGCGGATCTGGTTTACCGTCTTTTGCACGTACACTGAAAACTGAGCTGTAAAACCTTATCAGGTGTAAAATCCTGAAAGGCGGTGTCTGTATTACACAATCATTGGTCAGGTAAATGGAAATCATTACCATTTCCTTTTAGTTATTTATTCAGGAAACAACAACAGAGTTTACCAGTCATCAAAGCAATCATATAGGCGACCAGTTTGTGGAATGTAAGATTTTTGTCCAGCTGTTTCCGCACGGTTCGTCCACAGCACTACAATGAAACAACAGAAACATTATGTGAAAAAGGTCACAGATTACCCGCTATCTCTAAAACACTACCATATACACACATATGTTTCACTGGGGCCAACCAATATATTGGTTTCCTAAAGAATCAGCTGGTATTAAGCTTTCATAAGAAAAGTTTCCACAAGAAATCATGCTGATATAGTCTCATGAAGCTGTGCGTCAACAAAAGTGATTTCAGGGCATTTGTGTACCACACTCGCCCAGACACAAAACACACATCATAAGAATCTCTCCAGACATTGCATTGTGAGAAAATTATGAGCAAAAATTCAGTTTGAAAGTACTTCAATATTTAACAGACTCTTGAAAACACATTAGTTAAATATTTAGTTACTAGTCTGAATCCACCAGGATGCAATGGCCAAAAAACCACAGGTAGTGCAGTAGGTGGACACGATAAACTATACAACAATCTCCACAACAACAATACTCGTATTCAAATTTAAACCGAAAGGAAATTGTGTCATCTATTTGATGAGCTTTATATAAAATGTTCCTTGACATTACCAATGTAATTAGATTTACATTATATATTTGAATTATTTCATGATTTAGCCTAATTTACCTGAAAGTATTGGTTTTCACAATACTAAATTATATTAGCTGATATTATTTCTTATTGGAAATTTAAAACTTTTTAACTTAGTTATATTACCAGTGACAATAATGTTTATATCAGTCAGGGCAAATTTTTGCCCAAATAACTCACCATGAAGGACCCACGGACCAGAGACAGCAGGTTACGACATACAGGGAGGAGGATGAGCATGCAGTTAAAGTTGAGAACAGCAGCAGGAGCTCTTGCCCATGACAGTGCAGACTGGAAGCCAACACACATACTTCTTACAATTCTGTTGAATTATCGGTCTTATAAATGCCACGTATAAAGTATTATCCACTTAGATTCAATCCAGAAGAACTGTATAGTGTGGTTTTGTAAAGCACGTTCTATACAAGGTGAATATGTCTATTAGCAATACCTATTGTTTTATTAATTTGTAGCTGATGTGAAAATGTGCATCTTAAAACATTTATTGTTCTAAAAGACATTCGGAGTCAGTAACTATGTGAAAGAAAAATCATTAAGTCAAGCCTTTTTGGGTTTTTTGTCATTCCTCTATATAGCTTGTAGACGTTGGAACGAAATGTCATTTCTCCAGGACTATTACAGTACGCAAGACTACATAAAGTGCAAAGACAACAGTGTGAGACAAGTGCCGGACAATAAATACACAGGACAGTAAAATACAGAAAATAGGCTCTAAACTGTAGATGCTTTGGGTAGTGTAGTAATGTGTTAATGTGTAGTGATGTGGATGAACTCTCACCCCCAACAGCACACGCGTGTAGAAGAACCGAGGCTCCAAATCATATAACAGATAAAAGTGAACGAACAAGAAGATGTTGATGCCCATCCAGACCACCTACAAATATAATCACAAGGTTTTATAAAACACCCTGTTGTAGTCTCTGATGGAAGAAACTGCACAAAGGATTCCCTGCTAAAAAAAATCCAACTTAGTCTGACCAAAAACACAGGCTGAGCTGGTCAAACTGGTAGACACATCTTTAAGGGTTGGTAGAAGTCTGTTTTCTGATTTATCATTACTAAAGATAAATAAGTTACTTTAACAATAATAAGACAGCT
Organism: Ictalurus punctatus; assembly: GCF_001660625.3. Lineage (NCBI taxonomy): Eukaryota > Metazoa > Chordata > Actinopteri > Siluriformes > Ictaluridae > Ictalurus > Ictalurus punctatus. The sequence continues at coordinate 6,115,847 of NC_030423.2, read as the reverse complement.
ATAATGGGAGTTAAAATAACTTGTCCAGCATTAGTCATGACAATTCAGAAAACAGCTTTCTTCCAGCACTTACCAGCTGGCAAAGATGGTCTACCAGTTTGACCGATTGTTTTCAGCAGGATTGTGAGGAAATCAGCAGTCTGTCTAAACATTGTACACATTCTCAGCTACAGTGATGTCAGATAGTGCCTGGAACACTGCTCAACTAAACATTTCACACGTTTTAATCGCTTACTGAAGAATCCATACGTAAACTATTTCAAAACAATAGTCAATATTATATCTTACCAAAATAAAGGTTTCCAGTCCATGGTTTACAATCCAGTTAGCCATGCTTATTTAATGTTGTGTGTGTCAGAGAGAGAAATCCTCAGCTCGACTCACAGCAGGTGTGTGTGTGTGCGTGTGCGTGTGTTATAAAGTGACACTGCAGACTCCGCCTCAGGCTCCACACGGAAACCCGGGGCGAAAAAACAGGAGCATTACAGAACATTACAGTAATGACGGAGTTTTGCTGGTTAATGTGCAAACACGACACCTATAACCTAACCCATCTGACACACTCGCCTTATTCAAGCAGTTGTTATGGAAACCTGAGGCTTACACTCGGACATAGAAGGTGCAGGAACCACTTTGTTATAAACTTGTTCACAAAACTGATATGCAGTTGTGTCTATAAAAACCTTGTAAGGACACACACAGACACAGCCTATTCCTTGGTTTGTTTATTCATATACATTAGAAGCTTTTAAACTGGCCATAATGATTAAATACACAAAGCAGTTAACAATTACACTGACTAAAAGTTATGACTTTGCCATTTTAAATAAAGCCTTTCTCTGTAAAGCAGTGTGAAATTATAAACACATGATATTATAATCACCTTTATCCCATGCTATAATCTACACATATTATTCTTGTCGCTCATGTAAACACAATGTAGGGAATCAGCTCCTCTGTACTCCTGAAAACCCCTAACCACTCAGTGCAGAAACAGTTTATAGCTATTCCTTTCAATTAACACAAGAAACAACACTATTCTGTAAATGAAAAAAAAAAAACCCACTCAGTTTAGACATTCTAATTATTTTATTAATATTATATTCAAGTTACAATCAGCAGAGGCACGTGATTCAGGCACAAAACAAGCAAAAAAAAAAAAAGCATTAGTTTTTTTTTTCCCTGCACTTATAATCCCCGTTATCAATTTAAACAGGCATCTATCAGGTTTATCTTCTGCATGACATCCACAGCTACGTAAAACTGAGGTAAACACTCGCACGTAAAGTGTTTGCCTTCCTCCATTACCTACAGGAAAATGATTCTTATAGGAGGCCTCCCAGCTTATCTCTGTAATGTTTCAAAGTGCACTTTACGGGAATGAATGGCTGGCTTGTGTTTTTACATAAAGCAGGGGATGCCCCAAATTATCACAAACTCCATTCTTGAGTCAGACATCTGGCCTGTTTCCAACACACCTGGGCTAAGTACTGACATTTCAACTCTTTGTGAAGGCTATCTTTGTGAATCATCTCATTCTTTGCAACATTCTTTGGTATGTAGCAGCCAAAAAACCCCAGCTCTCTACAATCTCATTCCCTGCCAATGCACACCAAAGTAGTGAAGTCTAAAATTAGAGTAGTAAGGCTTTTTTGTTCAACAATATTTTTGGATTCAAAAATATTTGATTTCAAGGACTTTGTTCTTGAAATGAGCTACAGCAGTTTCTGTATGGCTCATACTGCCCTTATCAAGGCTCAAATGATGTTCATGATCATGGATTCGTGCAAATATGCTAGGCTTGGGGGGGCCAGATCTGACCAAATGAAATACACGGTCATGTCAAGCTGCCTCCATGTCCTCCAAGATATCTGTTTCTCGTACCCCCAGCTGAACAGTGAGGTCTGGGTTTGGTGGAACCTGCGGAACCAGCGTATGCTCTTTTCTCCAGCAGCAAGCACAACGCAGGCAGTCTTCTACATTATGCTTGAAGAGTTTGCGTGCCGGGTGGCAGAACTGGTAGAAGAGCAGCATAAAGAGCACAGCGAGGCCATAGCATACAATCAATTGCACAACGAGCAGCGGCGCACACACATATTCATAGAAGTCTGACTTAAAGAAGTACCAGGCAACAATGAGTGCCACATTTTCGATGAGGCGTACTGTATAGTATATGGCCAGGCGGCTCCAGCGGGGCTGCTTCTCTAGTAGTTCCTGCTCGGCCAGGTTCAACTGCACAGCCGACCAGCAGAAGATGTTGATGCAGGCATAGAGCAGTGTAACCAGGCACAGCACCACACACGTCCCCAGCTTGCTCAAGTTCTTCTCGACGTTCTCAGGCAGTGAGGCTCTCCGTGCCCAGAACTCCACCCACGGCTGGAAGAAGAAGATGAGCAGGTTGGCCAGACCCACCAGAACCACCCAGTAGGTTAGGGCTGTGCTGAAGAGTACCAATGAGGTGACACGAGTGGCGATCTCCAAACCACGCCACAACACCATGCACAAATATGCACCAGTCTTCACGCTCACTTTGTATTCGTCATAACGGATCTGGATTGCCAACACACTGCACACCAGTGCCCCGTATGTGATTGAGATCAGGGAGATGATCATCAGGGTAACTGGAAAAATGGGAACAATTTAGTGCAAAATACTTAAACATTTTATTGTTATTTATTAGCATTTCCAGAATGACAGTCAATCCTTACTTTATTCTTACTGTAAAACTTTAAATCTCTAAGTACTAGCTTAGGAAGGAAGGGCTGAGAGTGCCAATATGAAATAAATATGATATTCATAATTAAACAAGAGATCATTATTTTAATGGACAGTAATCAATTTAAATATGAAATACAATTAAGTGGAATATACTGAATGTAGTTTGTTTATTTTCAATGCTTATTTAATTATTTCTGAATGTAATTATTCATTTGACTCTTTCATGAGGATGTCTTTGTGCATACCATTAAATCTCTCAACATCAGCCACCAAAACCAAACGTAACATCAGATTGGATGAACTAGACCATGTTCAGGACTAACTGATATTAGGCTACTCGAAGTGGGTCGGCATCAGTAATACCAGTAATATCAGCTCAAGTAATTTGAGCAAAGTTGTTATTGAACATTTTAACGAAATATGTTACATTTATTTTACAATTTAATTATTTAATTTTCATAATTTATTTGTTTCATAAATAAATTCCATCAGTCTTCCATTTAAATCTGAATGCTTTATATAAAAACAACAATGAAACAAATATAAAACCCTCACGTCTAGCAGGAAGGATGTATTTCTCTTGAATGGTAGCGTACAGCTGGAGTGTGAGCTGAGGTGTGGAACCGAGG
>NC_030423.2:6100000-6110000 GCF_001660625.3 Ictalurus punctatus | reverse complement strand
CCTACATTATTGTTCCAACGCTTTTGACTAGAGATGGAGACTACAGAAAAAAATATCCTGAAAAAAAAAAAAGCGAACGCAGAAGATATTTTGCAAAGTTAGTATTTTATTCACTGAATTCAGAGGGAAGTGAGTGTGTGTGTGTGTTAAGTCTGTCAGGAATCAGTTGCTACAGTCACCTGAAAACTGAAGATTATGAACTACCTTTTATTCAGACCTGTATGATGAGAGCACTGATACCCCAGACCCCGAGACACCGATAACCAGGACACGGAGACCCCAGACACGGCTCAGCTCTTTTTGGCTACACATATGTATTTTCCTCTAATGACACTGAACAAGAGCTTACAGATAGCCTAACTGAGTCGGTCACCTTTGCAATGTACATGGGGAACAGTACATCACTGTTCCCATTAGAATTATTAACTGGTGAGTGAAATCTGCAAAATCTTTATTTACACAACATTGTCAAGCACGAACAGAACAGTCCTACAGAAAGAACAAAACATTCCAGTGTTGGTTTCACTGTGCAGCTGTACGCCATCAGACAGAACATGCACTCAAACATGCAGCTAATGTTTTCTGTTTAACGATATATTCCACTAGTACTATTACAGCAATCGGCAATACCTGCTTTTCTTTGTACTTCAAAAAAAATTTAATAAACGACACAATAAAATACTAAAACATTGGTCTGCCCCCAACACCAATGTACATGTTAAAAAAATATCTAAATAAGTAAAAAATAAAACTTCAGGCCATACACAGACTTCGTATCTCTAAGCACACAAAATCATTTCCACTCATGGCTGACAATTTTTAAAAAGGAGCCATCTGTAAAAACTTTTAAATGTAGAGTGTTTCCAGCAACCCCAATGCTGTCTGAATGCAATGTTCTGGACCAGGCAAAACAAACTTCCTCACTTGTTAAAAATACATACAAGACAAAAATCCTGACCTGATTAACTAAAGTGGTTTTCACAAACTAACCCATGAAATTGGTTGCAAAACAAACAAACAAACAAAAACCACAAAACAAAAAACAAGAAAGACAAACAGTATTATTTATGGCTACCACAACTCACATGGATCTGGAACATTTATTAGCATGTTGTCTGGAACTTCATAAAAGATATATTTTTATTGCAGAACACATTTTCACAGCAGACAAAAATCCACGAACATTGACATTTTCACCATTGTCATCAGGCTATGACGCAGTATATAAACAGCACAGTTGTGCTCTAAAGGGCAAGGGAGAAGTTTGGCTCAGACCTTGAAACTAAATGAGGAATGTTTATTCCTGAAACAATATCATAAATCCTCATAAGAGTTTAACAGCTGACATGAATGCATAATGGTACAATCCAAAGAAAACTGTGAAAGGAACTTCAAAATCCAGCCTAAAAATAATTGAATGTACAATGTCTTTTTGTTTACAGTGGTAATCTTACAATGTACTGAATTGCTAGTGAAAAAAATAGTATCATTATGTGCTGAAGTGAATTCTGCCTGTAATCTACATATTTATATCATCCTGAGTAATATGAGTTATATCATTTCCAAAGTAATCTTTTTAGAGTGTTATGAAACAAGTTCCTGTTATCACTTACATTACTGGAGTTATGAACAATCATCCCCTCACCAGCCTCACTTTTTTCAATTCTTAAAGGGTCATGAAATCTCCCTCTTTCAGCTCAAGTCTACCTCTCAGTGTTTTTGAAAAATGCAGTTTAAATGGGCGTGGATGTCTGTGCAAAGAAGGAAGGGGGAGTGGGCGTGGCAGGGAAGAGCAGGGGAGGAAGAGGGGGGTGAGCCTTCACAACACACAATAAAGATGGATAGTGACAAAAAGTTTGCAGGCAGAGGTCTTCTAGCCCTGAATCCCCAGGGCTAAATGGAGACACAATAGCTAGAAGTGTAGGTCCTCTGCCCTATCTATTTGAACCATTAGCCCCTGGCGTGACTACGGAAGAAAACATAAAACAAATCCGGATGCAGCGTGGATGGGAGGAGTGTGTCGGAATGGTAGTTAGCTAATAGGCTTGAGCTTTTCGCAAATAAAAGGCGAAGGCTCTTCCCTTCAACACGGACTCTTGTTGCATAATTTTGCATGTGGAGCTGTAATTAGCTCAAAAGGCAAGTAAAACTGTCAGTTAAAGATTAGACACATACCTCATTTGAAGGGATAGAAAAGTCCTCGGGACTGAGTACAAGATCATTGTGTAGATGCAAACTACTTTCATGAGCAAGTCCGAAGTCCACCTTTCTCCAATTCTCATAGCTCTCCCGAGAAAACACACTCGAACTTTTACAGCAATGAAACAAACACCTCCGACCCATTTGAACGCCTCTCTCATCTACTACATCTGTAGGAAAGCACCACGTTCTGTCAAGAATAATTAAGAGACAGCATCTTCTCATAAGATAAGAACACGCAGACTCATGAATAATTATGAAACACTGACGCATCATGAAATACTATAGTAGATTGCCATGTCACTGCATGTCACAGGATGAGATTTTAAACCCGGAAGACGAAAGTAGTGGAAAAAAGCTAAAAATTAACCAGTTTTCTCCTACAATTCAAATTAACGGATGCTAACATTGTCTTTTATGATGTGCGATACAAACACCTCAGTTAAAATCTCAGAACATGTAGTTTAGTTTTTCGTGACATTTTAAAGTAAATAAGACAAAATAAACTGCTGCTTGTTACCATGAAACAGAAAAGTCCAAAGTCCTCTGTCTTGAAGACTCTCCTGTGATCTTTACAAAAGGCACTGAAGCAGGTTATCATTATTATGCAGGTATGATAATGCAGATTGAGAAACTTACATTTTGTCTACTGAACTTATAAGACAAATGTAAATGTTTACATGATGGGTGATAGTTTTGTTGCTTAAAAAAATCTATTTGAATGGGGTCAAATCGCCAGCTGAGCTGGTTGCTAGGTGAGTTGGAGCTCTTGTAATGCGTCATGTCAGCTGACTGCCATTTCAATGATCCCATTACAAATTTTGCAAGAATTAATTCTTTTTATGGAGTCAGTATGATTGGGTTAATTTACCCAATTAGGGTAAATTAGGTCTTTTAGGTCACTGTATTTCATGTAGGTTGTTTTGAATGTAACTTGATAGTGGAGTTGCTGTTAGCATAATTTGCTTTAATTTGTTTGTCTCTCACATGTGCTGCCTGACCTTCAATTAATGGCCATCTTCTCTAAAATTGTGTACCCTTGTTTAATAAAAAAATATATATAAATAAATACACTTTGTCAGCTGTAGACAGAAGAGGAGTTGGAACAGGTGCAACTGTGATAGCAGCAATCATCTGCAGCAGCTTGACACCCATAAGCCACTTCTTTGAGGACTGGTAGAGAAATAAATACCTACACCTACTATAACTATGGGTGTCATTTTAATTTATGTTTACAGTCACCCAGTAGTTGAAGTGATTTTCTGATTTTCGCCACACAGTTATCAAAATTAAGGTGAGAATTCTATCTTCTTAGCCTCTAAGCTAGTTCTCAAATTGGCATATCCATGCAGCAAGTGCTGATTTATGTATTTGGTGGATAATGACAATTACATTTGATTTATCCTGAGTGACTTTATCATCTTATCATAACAGAAGTACTACAGAAGTACTCTGCTTGTTAGAGTGGTGACCAATGGCGTTCTGTGCAAAGGCTGGCAGATGGTAGCATTTTACCATAGCATTTACCGTAGCATTTTACCATTTAGGTTTTGCCAACGCAGTCATTTAAGCACTTAAAACCCAAGTTATAGCATGAAAACACACAATTTGGATCATTATAATTAATAATGATTAGATTTCACTTATTTTGAGTGACAAAATGCTAAACGGGTACTTTTCTTGTTATCACAGCTAGCATATGAGCTCCGGATCTCTGAAGCTAATTGTTTTGCATTTTAGCATTAAACTTTGGCCCACATGGCCATTCAAGGGCTTGAAAGTCAAGTTATAGCACTAAAAAAACATGACATTTAGCTTATTATGATTAATAACAATTAGATTTTCACACAGAGTAACTTACGTTACATAGATAATCCGCTTGTTTCAGCAGCTAGAATCAGAGCGTGTCTCCAGTGTGCTGAGTTGATGATGTTCATGTTTTGCCAGCCATTAAATCATACAATATATAGCACTAGAAATAAGTGAAATTTGACTATTTTATATATACTGATTTACAAAAATGGTTAAGAGTGCCTCTGTGGCCCAGTCATTTATTTATAGCAGGTTCTCATCGATTTTCAGCTGAAAATATTACTATTTAGCACAGCTACTTAGTTATCTAATGTTATTTCAGGGTGATTAATCCAAAGAATCTCCTTACCCAAATCTCTGTGTTAAAAACTTATCTACTGGATCCTTTATGTAAAGAAGTCCACTGAAAAAGCTTTGTACAGATTGCGTTTACAGACCTGGCCAGGAACAACATAGCTAATTCGCTGAAGCACTGTCAATGTTTACCCTGGCGTTATTGCATTTCATGTCTTTAATTTGTTTTTCCAACCCTGCCCCTGCAAATCCACTGTCTTCTGTTTATGCATTAAATAAACATCTTCAGTTCATAAGTCTCCACTCAGTTCAGAAGTCTACAGATATTTATATCGGAGTTAGGATGCAAGACATATTGCTATTGCCAGATCCAGCATTACTGTAGGAAGAATACTGCAATTACAATTTAAATGTTTTATGGGTCTACTCAAAACAGACGTTGAACTACAACTACTCAAACTGTGGGTTTTGTTGAAGAGCAAATATAAACCAAACCATGAGTATTACTGTATTAAATAAATAAATAAATAAATAAATAAATAAATAAACAAACAAACAAACAAACAAACAAACAGCCTGAAATGGCAAATTGAGCATGTAATAAAGTGGCTAAACCTGACTTTTATTTCCGGACTCAAAATAAACGCCCTGTAGCCACAGTAAAGTAAGTCTGTACATGTCTTATTACACTGTGAGGAAGGAAAAAAATAAAACTTTTAATGGTCTCTCCAGGGTCACATACCATTCTCATTAGCCAATCAATGATCACGGTGCTTAGTCTTCATATAACTGCCTTTTCCAGGCAAAACAGGAGTTTTCAAACAACCCAATCTGGATATACCAAGTACCTAATTAGCCCATCTGGAATTATCACGATTTTTATTTTTGCTTATGTCTTTAAGTGATTTATTAAGTGATGTATAAAGAACATGGCCGTGGTCCTCTCCATAGGCTTAGTTCATACCTGTGCAAAACACAAATATATAAGGTATTGCTCCCACACAGCTCAGACCACAAGTCACACTCCTGTAATGGAGGGCAATGGGACTGTCACTATGTTAGCTTTCTACCATCTACTAATCAACAAGATTAACATAATTAGATTACACATCAAGATTAATGTGTTACAAGTGTTGGAATTAATCCAAAAATATGCTTATGGGTAGCAGTTACTTTAATTTCATGTCAACTTTATCTAGGTGACTTGTGAATTTGTGAAGTTTGTTCTTGTATGCCAGTAGAAATAAAGAAATCTCTTGGGTCGATTAAAAAATAAATAAATAAATAAATAATAATAATAATAATAAAAAGGTCTTTGGTATTTTTGGTCAGTGAAAAAAAAATGGTGGAACTCCTAATTAGAGTTCATGTCTGCCTTTTACCTTGCTGTTTAATAATTGCTGCTTGATGTATATCTGAATCAAAAAATGTTTTCCCTACATTCCCTCCAAAATCACACTCCCAGCACCAACACACTATCAGTTAGTCTAATGCACATATGTCAAACACAAGGCCCGCTGCACATTTCTATCTGGCCCGCACGTTGAAATGAGTTTTAAATTGATCTTGGCCCATTTCCATAGGAACTTTTTTCATTTTTCCATATTCGCACTGCACTACAAGTCCCAGCAAGTCCTGCAAACATGCTGCATGCCTCTGATATACTTCGGGATTTTTTTATGCGTGCACTAGCATATGTGCACAGTCGTATGCATAGCCTTTCAAAGTATACTCCATGTGACATGTACGTGTACACAGGTGGTTGACGCATGCGCATTACGACAACTTGCACTACCCCTCCTGGCCTACAAGAGTCAGTACAGAGCAATGAAGCAGGTTTTTTGGTGTGAAGTACGACAATAAAGAACAATCACAACAACATGAAGAGCAATGCTTGTGCCATCTCTCACCATGATTAGCACCCATATACAAATCATTATACTCTTTAAGGTTTGAATTATACAAATGTGGATACTTTATAACCTGCACACGTTTCCATCTCTTCCGAACGTTTACGTTCTTCAACTACCTAGAGAATCAATGGCCCTGGGTCACTGTTGCCACCTTGTGGAACAACTAAATACTGCAAAAGAATTAAATGCGCGGTTCGAAAAATCAGGCAGCGTGCATACAGAACGCGTGTACTCTGCTGATGACGAAATTTGCGTCACGTGTACAGTACGTTGTTCCTAGCTTTCGTGTAAAAAGTGAAGCATACTTTCTACTTTGAACATCAGGTTACCACCACCACCCCTCCTCCTCTCTCTCTCTCTCTCTCTCTCTCTCTCTCTCTCTCTCTCTCTCTCTCTCTCTCACACACACACACACGACAGTTGATCCAGCACACTGTCTAGATGTCAAATTTAGTAATGGTTTTAACAGCAACATTGTTCCCTAATCATAAAAAAGAACAGTGTTAGCTAGCAAACAGTCATTCAGCCAGAAGATAAAGAAAAACCTGTCTGTCTCGTTTGCCAGGAGACTCTGTACGTAGCGAATAATATAAGACATCATTATGAGACAAAACACCATGGACATATATGGGGACTTGTATAGACAGCAGAGGCAACAGAAAGTGGCAGAGATAAAGAAAGGCCTTGTACACCAGCCAACAATGTTTTCTAAAGCAAAAGTCAGTTAGATCGTGGCTGAATAAATAGCTAAATCAGGCCAACTATACACCGAGGTGGATTCTCTGAAGAACTGCATGCTTAAAGTCAGCGATGTGCTGTGTCCTGATAAAAGACAAGCATTTGCGAATGTCAGTCTTAGCAGAAATACATTGGCAGACTGTGTGGATGAACTAGCCATCGGTCTACAAGAGCAGCTCACTGAAAAAGGAAAATCCTTTAGCTTTCTCATTTGCTGTGACGGGAAAGTGCGATTCAGTCGGGACTGGACAGTTTTACGCTTTTATCGCAGAAAGGATGCCACTGCCCCGCCTACAGCTCACCCGTATGCTGTGCTTTAGGTGGTACATACCTGTGTGAACAGCTGTCCTCCGTTATGAAGATAAACATCTCACAGATCACGACTTACGGACTAGCACCTTCATTCAATTCCCAGAGTTGCAGCAGCTCAGGAGTTGACCCCAAATATTCACAAACTTGCATCAAAGAAAAGAAGCCAGGTTTCAAGTAGTAGCAAACATAAAATAATCCTGAAACCCTGATAAACACTTAAATAGTTTGGGCAGTTCATTAAGTTTTATTCATGATTGAGTTATGTTTGCTTTTCGTTATTTGATGCTTAAAGTCGCATTACCTATTATATGAAGTTCATATTTGTATGAAGCAATGACTAGTTTGAGCAGAATCACATTTTGTTTTCCAACAAAAAATAAATATAAGCCATATCTGCCCCACGGATTGGTCTATTTTTTTTTTTTTTTATATGGCCCCTAAGTTGACTGAGTTTGACACCCTGGTTTATGGTCACACAGATAACCTATAGTAAACTACAAGAACAATATAATACATTTTCGATGTCAGATGGTTTGCTGAGAGTCTGTGATCAGACTGTTAACTGTCCTCATTTCCACTAAACTTGGGGACACAGTGGGACTGAAATTCATTGTAATACAGATCCTTCCAAGTGTGAGACAGCACATGCGCACCATCAGGCCAAACAGCCATGTTCCCCAAAGAGGATTGTGAAGCACTGGGTTCAATTTAAAGCGAGCTTTTATTATGCATAATATGAAATATATCCTGAAAGTAAATGACAATGCCTGTCCAAAACATTCCTCACATGCGTGTCACTGTGGGGGGTATAAACAGCTCAGTACTCAAGAAGGGTGATAACGAGTCTAAAACTGTTGGAAGCATTCCCAGTAACATGACCGAATCATGAAAGCTGCAGTCAGTAATACAATGCCTTCAAAAATCAAAAAGGCCACCCAAGCATTTCCAGAATAGAATGAGAGCTGTAGCTGCTTGCAGCATCCCTGCTATTTACATCCTTCCACTTTTACTTTGCTCGGACAAATTTGTCCTGCTTCCATTTTCTCTAGAGGATTTTGTTTTGGTCAGAACTAACAGAACACGCATTTTCATCTAATGTGCGGTCTGAGTAGAGAGCTGATGACATCACACACACACACACACACACACACGCCTATATAAACAAAGCAGTGCTGGACGAGACTCATCAGAATGCAGGTCTGCCGTGAGAGCTGCCGGGGAAACATGCCTCTGCCCTTAACTCACTTCAGCAGCTAGAAGTGTTGCCATGACACGTTTCTAAAAGCAACAACGCGTGAAATCTACTTTGCATAGGGTGTGCTGTGTGTAAATGTGTTCTGAAGAAACTACACTGCATGTAATTATTAAGCACTCTAGATGTCTACAGTGCACGAGGTGGAACCTGATGGACCACTGGCATTGCAGGACCGCAGACTTGGTGCGAGCTCCACCCGCAAACTGGCGGGTAATGATGACGTGACCGTGTGGGGTTTTCCGGCAGCTGTAGTGATTGGAAGTTCAGATCATTTTACTGACTCGGATCTTTGAATCTCATTCAATAAAGTGATCGAATCCCCCCCTCAGTAGAATATAATTAAAATGTTACATGTTAAATTTTCCAACACATCTAGTACTTAATAAACTATAACAAAGTATAGGCTAATGCAGCCATGGCCGAATTATGAGAAACAGAAATGATTAATTAATAGCTTAACTGGTCTTCAGGCTATGCACACTGTCAGTTCACCTCACCTCCAGATCCGAGTTGCTCTTTCTTTTGTCACATCACATTTGTCACGTCTGTTCCCCGGAAACAGAAATGATTAATTCACCTCTCTAGTCTTGGGGTACGAGTCGTTTGTTCATATGTCACGTTACCGCCCCATAGGCTGAATGCAGTGAACGAACGACTCGTACCCGAAGACTCGAGAGGTGAACGAATCATTTCTGTTTCCGGTACAGAACCATATTACAGCGCATGCGCGGTCAATGAACCGAATGAAATGATCGAATCACTCTCTGAGACACCTCGTTGTTCCCGAGTCAAATTAAAGATTCGTTCAAAATGAACGAATCGTTCATGAACGACACATCACTACAGTTGGTACATTTAACACGTGAACAATCGGCATATGCACTGTGTGCTTTGTGTAATTTAAGGAAGTCGCTGGCGGAAAGTAAACGATTTTGTTTTATACATGAATAAAAACAAATCCCAGGCTTGTGTAACTCCTAAAGGCTGACTGTTCAAATCATTTACACACGTTTCGGTAGAGAAACGTAATGTATAGGCTATGGATAAAGCCTAAGTGTCGTTACCCTGGTACATTGTACCAGGCCACTCTCTGTAGACGTGAGGTCATTACACTTAAACTATTCTTTAACTAGCGAATTTCCCTCGTAGTTTAGTAAAAATGCGTGACTTTACAGGTTTCAGAGCGCGGTCTGTAAAGATTGTTGATCACGTGATTACATGCTGGAGTCTCTCTCATACCTGATGATCGGTCCCATTTGGAGAAGGTGCATGAAGAGCACAAGAGGACGGTCTCTCCCTAAATCCCGATGGACGAAAGTTAAGGTCAGCTGGGTGAGCACAGAAGGCACCAGTATAAAGGTAATTGTCAAACCCATCCATATTACGTCGCTGCTTGTGTGGTACATGCTGGCCAGCACCGAGGCGCAGATAAACTCGACACAGTACAGGACAGTCGCCCACACCACGCTGAAAGGGG